>NC_052333.1:9257808-9400437 GCF_016432855.1 Salvelinus namaycush | reverse complement strand
CTCGTCTCCTCCCTACAGGTGTGCCCGTCTGCCAGTGCCGCCGTACTGCCCGTCTGCCCAGAGCCGCCTGCACTGCCCGTCTGCCCAGCCGCCTGCACTGCCCGTCTGCCCAGAGCCGCCTGAACTGCCCGTCTGTCCTGAGCCTTCAAAGCCGCCCTCTGTCCTGAGCCGCTAGAGCCATCCGTCAGTCAGGAGCCGCTAGAGCCCCGACGAAGGAGCTCCGACCGCCCGCGGACAGGACAGCCGGACCGCCCGCCGGACAGGAGCAGCCAGAGCCGCCCGCCAGACAGGAGCAGCCAGAGCCGCCCGCAGACAGGAGCGCCAGACGCCGCCAGAACGGAGCACAGCCGCCAGACAGAGCACCAGAGCCGCCCGCCAGACAGGAGCAGCCAGAGCCGCCCGCCAGACAGGAGCAGCCGAGCCCCCCCAGACAGACAGCAAGCGGCCCGCCAGACAGAGCAGCCAGAGCCGCCCTCCAGACAGGAGCAGCCAGAGCCGCCCGCCAGACAGGAGCAGCACAGAGCCGCCCGCCAGACAGGAGCAGCCAGAGCCCCCGCCAGACAGGAGCAGCCAGAGCCCCGCCCGCGCAGAACAGGAGCAGCCAGAGACCGCCCGCAGCCATACCGCCAGTGCCGTCAGCCAGCCATGACCAGCCAGAAGCCGTCCCGCCAGCCTGACCACCAGAGCCGTCCGCCAGCCATGACCAGCCAGAGCCGTCAGCCAGCCATGACCAGCCAGAGCCGTCCAGCCAGCCATGACCAGCCAAGCCTCAGCCGCCATGACAGCCAGAGCCGCAGCCAGCCATGACCAGCCAGAGCCTCAGCCAGCCATGACCAGCCAGAGCCGTCAGCCAGTCCGGTGCTGCCCCTCAGTCGTGCTGCCCTCAGTCCGGTGCCTGCCCTCGTCAGTGCTGCCCTCGTGCGGTGCTGCCCCTCAGTCCGGTCGCCCCCCTCAGTCCGGTGCTGCCCCTCAGTCCGGTGCTGCCCCCTCAGTCCGTTGCGGCGCCCTCAGTCCGGTGTTGCCCCTCAGTCCGTGTTGCCCTACCGGTGTTGCCCCTCAGTCCGGTGTTGCCCCTCAGTCCGGTGCTGCCCCTTAATCCAGTGGGGTTAATATGGAGGGTGGCCGTTAGGAGGAAGCCACGGAAGCTGGGATTGACTATGGTGGGGTGGGGACAACGTCCAGAGCCAGAGCCGCCACTGTGGACAGATGCCCACCCAGACCCTCCCCTATAGGTTCAGGTTTTGCGGCCGGAGTCCGCACCTTGGGGGGGGGGGGGGGGGTACTGTCACGTTCCTGACCTTATTTCCTTTATTTTGTCTTTGTTTAGTATGGTCAGGATGTGAGCTGGGTGGGCATTCTATGTTATGTGTTTCTATGTTGGGTTCTTTCAATTAGCCTGATAAGGTTCTCAATCAGGGGCAGGTGTTTTACGTTTCCTCTGATTGAGAACCATATTAAGGTAGGCTGTTCACACTGTTTGTTTGTGGGTGATTGTCCTGTGTCAGTGTTTGTGCCACACGGGACTGTTTCGTTTTGTTCCTGTTCGTGCGTTCTTCGTGTTCTGTAAGTTCTCATGTTCAGGTCTGTTTACGTCGTTTGTTATTTTGTAGTTGTTCAAGTGTGCTTCGTGTTCGTCTTTCTTTATTAAACGGATTATGTATTCAACCCACGCTGCATTTTGGTCCGATCCTTGCTCCCCCTCAGACGAGGAGGAGAACGAACGTTACAGGCGCTCTCATTTGTTGACTTCTGTAACCGTAAAAGTTTTGGTTTCATGCATGTTAACATTAGAAGCCTCCTCCCTAAGTTTGTTTTATTCACTGCTTTAGACACTCTGCCAACCCGGATGTCCTAGCCGTGTCTGAATCCTGGCTTAGGAAGGCCACCAAAAACCCTCAAATTTCCATTCCTAACTACAACATTTTCCAACAAGATATAACTGCCAAAGGGGGCGGAGTTGCAATCTACTGCAGAGCTAGCCTGCAGAGTTCTGTCATACTATCCAGGTCTGTGCCCAAACAATTTGAGCTTCTACTTTTAAAAATCCACCTATCCAGAAACAAGTCTCTCACCGTTGCCACTTGCTATAGACCACCTTCTGTCCCCGATGGTCCCCCACACCATATGTGAATTGATTGCCCCCCATCTATCGTCAGAGCTCGTACTGTTAGGTGACCTAAACTGGCACATGCTTAACACCCCGGCCGTCCTACAATCTAAGCTAAATGCCCTCAATCTCACACAAATTATCAATGAACCTACCAGGTACAACCCCAAATCTGTAAACACGGGCACCCTCATAGATATACTCCTAACCAACCTGCCCTCCAAATACACCTCTGCTGTCTTCAACCAGGATCTCAGCGATCACTGCCTCATTGCCTGCGTCGTAATGGGTCTGCGGTCAAACGACCACCCTTCATGACTGTCAAACGCTCCCTAAAACACTTCAGCGAGCAGGCCTTTCTAATCGACCTGGCCGGGTATCCTGGAAGGATATTGACTCATTCCGTCAGTACAGGATGCCTGGTTGCTTTTTAAAAGTGCTTTCCTCACCATCTTAAATAAGTATCCCATTCAAAAAATGTAGAACCAGGAACAGATATAGCATTTGGTTCACTCCAGACCTGACTGCCCTTGACCAGCACAAAACATCCTGTGGCGTACTGCATAAGCATCGAATAGCCCCCGTGATATGCAACTTTTCAGGGAAGTTATGCACAAAGTAGATGTCCTAACCGACTTGCCAAAACTATAGTTTGTTAACAAGAAATTTGTGGAGTGGTTGAAAAACTAGTTTTAATGACTCCGACCTAAGAGTATGTAAACTTCAACTGTGTAGTAGTAGTAGTAGTAGTAGTAGTTGTTCTTTGGGGTCACTTAGAAATGTCCTTGTTTTTGAAAGAAAAGCTAAAAAAAACAACAACATTAAAATAACATCAAATTGATCAGAAATACAGCGTAGATATTGCTAATGTTGTAAATGACTATTGTAGCTGGAAAAGGCAGATTTTTTAAATGGAATATCTACATAGGCGTACAGAGGCGCATTATCAGCAACCATCCCTCCTGTGTTCCATTGGCACGTTGTGTTAGTTAATCCAAGTTTATTGTTTTAAAAGGCTAATTGATCATTAGAAAACCCTTTTGCAATTATGTGAGCACAGCTGAAAACTGTTGTCCTGAATAAGGAAGCAATAAACCATTCTTTAGACTAGTTAGACTATCTGAAGTATCAGCATTTGTGGGTTCGATTACAGGCTCAAAATGGCCAGAAACAAATAACTTTCTTCTGAAACTCGTCAGTCTATTCTTGTGCTGAGAAATGAAGGCTATTCCTTGCGAGAAATTGCCAAGAAACTGAAGATCTCGTACAACGCTGTGTACTACTCCCTTCACAGAACAGCGCAAAGTGGCTCTAACCAGAATAGAAAGAGGAGTGGGAGGCCCCGGTGCACAACTGAGCAAGAGGACAAGTACATTATAGTGTCTGTCTAGTTTGAGAAACGACGCCTCACAAGTCCTCAACAGGCAGCTTCATTAAATGGTACCTGCAAAACACCAGTCTCAACGTCAACAGTGAAGAGGCAACTCCGGGATGCTGGCCTTCTAGGCAGAGTTGCAAAGAAAAAAGCCATATCTCAGACTGGCCAATAAAAATAAAAGATTAAGATGGGGAAAAGAACACAGACACTGGAAAAAGGAACTCTGCCTAGAAGGCCAGCATCCCGGAGTCGCCTCTTCACTGTTGACATTGAGACTGGTGAGTTCTTTGTTTCTGGCCATTTTGAGCCTGTAATCGAACCCAGAAATGCCGATGCCCCAGATACTGAACTAGTCTAAAAGAAGGCCAGTTTTATTGCTTCTTTAATCAGAACAACAGTTTTCAGCTGTGCTAACATGATTGCAAAAGGGCTTTCTAATGATCAATTAGCCTTTTAAAATGATAGACTTGGATTAGGTAACACAACATGCCATTGGAACACAGGAGTGATGGTTGCTGATAATGGGCCTCTGTAGACCTATGTAGATATTCCATTTAAAAAAAAAAACTGCCGTTTCCAGCTACAACATTAACAATGTCTATACTGTATTTCTGATCAATTTGATTTTAAATGGACAAAAAAATTGTTTTTCTTTCAAAAACATTTGAACGGTAGTGTATAAACCTCTTCAACTTTCCTAAACAGCTGGGAGGGGGGGGTGTACTGGGCTGACACCTTGTATAGATTTCAAAAGAGCCTAAACCCCAGCGCTTCATCTGACACCTCCACAAAGGACCGTGGCTCACCAAGGGGCCAGGGTGTGACACCGTGCTACAGACAGCTTACAAAGGAGCCCGGAACCTTTATCTGTGTAAGAAACAAAGGCCACAGAGACAGGCACAGTGAGTTATCATCGCCTACGAAACAGAAACACACACAGAGAGAGATGGAGTGACACAGAGACACATGATGAAACACCCGCTACAATTATGACACCATCACACACTGCAAGAGACACATTGAAGCACTTGCTTCAAGCCAGTTCGCACATTCACACACGGCCACGCTCTAGCCATGCTTTCAGTGTCCTGTTACACCATGAGGGAGTGTCTCACACAAACACACACAGTAGGCCTAAGTACTGTCGTTTTTATTCACACAGAAGCACCTACAGGAAAATCCCTCGTAAGAGCTCATTGAAAGTTTGATTTATTCTCTTTGCCCTATGAAACTGTGCCCACATACCTCTATCAGAGTTCCCCCTGGGTGGTAGACACAGGCAGACAAAACAATGAATAATTAAGGAGGAAGAGAAACAGAAAGAGAGGAGAGCAATGGAGGGAAACGTGGCAGAGCTGCAACAAAAGGGAACAGGACATGTTGTGAGTGACAGGCAGCAAATTCAAAGTTGAACATCATTGTGAGAAATCATGTGGAGAAATCATCAATTACTAAAACATTACTCATTCCCTCTCTCAAAGAGCATCTCTTTTAGTCACACCCAGCTTGCTAAAGACAGTCGGCAATGACAGACAGGCACACACACACACACACACACACACACGACAGCAGTGGAGAAGGTGGAAAGTTTTAAGTTCATCGGTGTACATATCACCGACAAACTGAAATGGTTCACGCACACAGACAGTGTGGTGAAGAAGGCGCAACAGCGCCTCTTCAAGCTCAGGGGGCTGAAATAAGGTGGCTTGTCACCGAAAACTCTTACTAACTTTTACAGGTGCACAATTGAGAGCATCCTGTCGGGCTGTATCACCGCCTGGTACGGCAACTGCACCACCCACAACCGCAGGGCTCTCCAGAGGGTGGTGCGGTCTGCACAACGTGTCACCGGGGGCAAACTATCTGCCCTCCAGGACACCTACACCACCCGATGTCACAGGAAGGTGAAAAAGATCATCAAGGAAAATAACAACCCGAACCACTGCCTGTTCACCCCGCTACCATCCAGTAGGCGAGGTCAGTACAGGTGCATCAAAGCTGGGACAGAGAGATTGAAAAACAGCTTCTATCTCAAGGCCATCAGACTGTTAAACAACCATCACTAGCACAGAGAGGTGGCTGCCTACCTACAGACTTGATATCATTGGCCACTTTAATAAATGGAACTAGGCACTTTAATAATGGCACTTTAAGAATGTTTACATATCTCGGATTACTCATCTCAAATGTACACTACCGTTCAAAAGTTTTGGGTCACTTAGAAATGTCCTTATTTTGAAAGAAAATTACATTTTTTGTCCATTAAAATAACATCAAATTAGGGCCTCCCGGGTGGTGCAGTGGCCTAGGGCACTGCATCGCAGCGCTAGCTGCGCCACCAGAGACTCTGGGTTCGCGCCCAGGCTCTGTCGCAGCCGGCCGCGACCGGGAGGTCCGTGGGGCGACGCACAATTGGCCTAGCGTCGTCCGGGTTAGGGAGGGTTTGGCCGGTAGGGATATCCTTGTCTCATCGCGCACCTGTGGCGGGCCGGGCGCAGTGCGCACTAACCAAGGGAGCCGGGTGCACGGTGTTTCCTCCGACACATTGGTGTCGCCCCACGGCTGGCTTCCGGCTGGCTTCCGGGTTGGAGACGCGCTGTGTTAAGAAGCAGTGCGGCTTGGTTGGGTTGTGTTTCGGAGGACGCATGGCTTTCGACCTTCGTCTCTCCCGAGCCCGTACGGGAGTTGTAGCGATGAGAGAAGATAGTAATTACTCGTAATTGGATACCACGAAAATTGGGGAGAAAAGGGGGTAAAATTTATTTAAAAAAAATAAAAAATAAAAAAAATAACATCAAATTGATCAGAAATACAGTATAGACATTGTTAATGTTGTAAATGACTATTGTAGCTGGAAATGGCCAGAAACAAAGAACTTTCTTCTGAAACCCATCAGTCTAAGAAACTGAAGATCTCGTACAACGCTGTGTACTACTCCCTTCACAGAACAGTGCGAACTGGCTCTAACCAGAATAGAAAGAGGAGTGGGAGGCCCGGTGCACAACTGAGCAAGAGGACAAGTACATTAGCGTGTCTAGTTTGAGAAACAGACACTTCAACAGACACCTACATTTTTTTTTTAAAGAAACACCTCAACAACAAAACAAAAAAAACAGACACCTCAGACACCTCAGACACCTCCCACTCCTCTTTATATTCTGGTTAGAGCCAGTTCGCACTGTTCTGTGAAGGGAGTAGTACACAGCGTTGTACGAGATCTTCAGTTTCTTAGACTGACGGGTTTCAGAAGAAAGTTATTTGTTTCTGGCAATTTTGCGCCTGTAATCGAACCCACAAATGCTGATCCTCCAGATACTCAACTAGTCTAAAGAATGACAGTTTTATTGCTTCTTTAATCAGGACAACAGTTTTCGGCTGTGCTGGCATAATTGCAAAAGGGTTTTCTAATGATCAATTAGCCTTTTAATATGATAACCTTGGATTAGCTAACACAACGTGCCATTGGAACACAGGAGTGATGGTTGCTGATAATAGGCTTCTGTACGCCTATGTAGATATTCCATTTAAAAATCTGCCGTTTCCAGCTACAATAGTCATTTACAACATTAACAATGTCTACACTGTATTTCTGATCAATTTGATGTTATTTTAATGGACAAAAAATGTAATTTTCTTCAACTGGCAGCTTCATTATATAGTAACCGCAAAACACCAGTCTCAATGTCAACAGTGAAGAGGCGACTCCAGGATGCTGGCCTTCTAGGCAGAGTTGCAAAGATGAAGCCATATCTCAGAATGGCCAATAAAAAGAAAAGATTAAGATGGGTTAAAGAACACAGACAGAGGGACAGAGGAACTCTGCCTCAGCTGATGTCACAAAGTGCTGTATAGAAACCCAGCCTAAAACCCCAAATAGCAAGCAATGCTACTACTACTACCTGTGTCTCAGCAGGCTACTACAGTACTACTACCAGTAACCGTCTCTGTCTCAGCAGGCTACTAAACTACTACTGCCTGTCTCAGCAGGATACTACACTACTACCACTACTACTGGCTGTTTCAGCAGGCTACTACTAACTGTCTCTGTCTAAGCAGGCTACTACAGTACTACTACTGACTGTCTGTCTCAGCAGGCTACTACACTAACTATCTAAGCAGGCTACTACTACTACTATTACTACTACTAATACTACTACTGTGTCTCAGCAGGCTACTACACTACTACTGTCTGTCTCAGCAGGCTACTACAGTACTACTACTACTACAGTCGTGGCCAAAAGTTTTGAGAATGACACAAATATTAATTTCCACCAAGTTTGCTGCTTCAGTGTCTTTAGATATTTTTTGTCAGATGTTACTATGGAATACTTAAGTATAATTACAAGCATTTCATAAGTGTCAAAGGCTTTCATTGACAATTACATGAAGTTGATGCAAAGAGTCAATATTTGCAGTGTTGACCCTTCTTTTTCAAGATCTCTGCAATCTGCCCTGGCATGCTGTCAATTAACTTCTGGGCCACATCATGACTGATGGCAGCCCATTCTTGCATAATCAATGTTTGGAGTTTGTCAGAATTTGTGGGGTTTTGTTTGTCCACCCGCCTCTTGAGGATTGACCACAAGTTCTCAATGGGATTAAGGTCTGGGAGTTTCCTGGCCATGGACCCAAAATATCAAGTTTTTGTTCCCCGAGCCAATTAGTTATCACTTTTGCCTTATGGCAAGGTGCTCCATCATGCTGGAAAAGGCATTGTTCGTCACCAAACTGTTCCTGGATGGTTGGGAGAAGTTGCTCACGGAGGATGTGTTGGTACCATTCTTTATTCATGGCTGTGTTCTTAGGCAAAATTGTGAGTGAGCCCACTCCCTTGGCTGAGAAGCAACCTCACACATGAATGGTCTCAGGATAGTTTACTGTTGGCATGACACAGGACTGATGGTAGCGCTCACCTAGTCTTCTCCGGACAAGCTTTTTTCCGGATGTGCCAAAAAAATCGGAAAGGAGATTCATCAGAGAAAATGACTTTACCCCAGTCATCAGCAGTCCAATCCCTGTACCTTTTGCAGAATATCAGTCTGTCCCTGATGTTTTTCCTGGAGAGAAGTGGCTTCTTTGCTGCTCTTCTTGACACCAGGTCATCCTCCAAAAGTCTTCACCTCACTGTGTGTGCAGATGCACTCACACACTACTACTACTGTCTCAGCAGACTACTACTGTCTCAGCAGACTACTACTACTACTACTACTACTGTCTCAGCAGGTTACTACTACTACTACTACTACTACTGTCTCAGCAGACTACTACTGTTTCAGCAGGTTACTACTACTACTACTACTACTACTACTACTACTGTCTCAGCAGGTTACTACTACTACTACTACTGTCTCAGCAGGTTACTACTACTACTACTACTACCGTCTCAGCAGGTTACTACTACTACTACTACTACTACTGTCTCAGCAGGTTACTACTACTACTACTACTACTACTGTCTCAGCAGGTTACTACTACTACTACTACTACTACTACTGTCTCAGCAGTTTACTACTACTACTACTACTGTCTCAGCAGGTTACTACTACTACTACTACTGTCTCAGCAGGTTACTACTACTACTACTACTACTGTCTCAGCAGGTTACTACTACTACTACTGTCTCAGCAGGTTACTACTACTACTACTACTACTACTACTGTCTCAGCAGTTTACTACTACTACTACTACTGTCTCAGCAGGTTACTACTACTACTACTACTGTCTCAGCAGGTTACTACTACTACTGTCTCAGCAGTTTACTACTACTACTACTACTACTGTCTCAGCAGGTTACTACTACTACTACTACTGCTACTGTCTCAGCAGGTTACTACTACTACTACTACTACTACTGTCTCAGCAGGTTACTACTACTACTACTGTCTCAGCAGGTTACTACTACTACTACTACTACTACTGTCTCAGCAGGTTACTACTACTACTACTACTGTCTCAGCAGGTTACTACTACTACTACTACTACTACTACTACTACTACTACTACTGTCTCAGCAGGTTACTACTACTACTACTACTACTACTACTGTCTCAGCAGGTTACTACTACTACTACTACTACTACTACTACTACTGTCTCAGCAGGTTACTACTACTACTACTACTACTGTCTCAGCAGTTTACTACTACTACTACTGTCTCAGCAGGATTCTACTACTACTACTACTACTACTACTACTACTACTACTACTACTACTACTACTGCCTCAGCAGGTTACTACTACTGTCTCAGCAGGTTACTACTACTACTGTCTCAGCAGGTTACTACTACTACTACTACTACTACTGTCTCAGCAGGTTACTACTACTACTACTACTACTACTACTACTACTACTACTACTACTGTCTCAGCAGGTTACTACTACTACCGACTCAGCAAGGTACTACTACTGTCTCAGCAGGTTACTACTACTACTACTGTCCTAGCAGGTTACTACTACTACTACTACTACTACTACTGTCTCAGCAGGTTACTACTACTACTACTGTCTCAGCAGGTTACTACTACTACTACTGTCTCAGCAGGTTACTACTACTACTACTACTACTACTACTACTACTGCCTCAGCAGGTTACTACTACTGTCTCAGCAGGTTACTACTACTACTGTCTCAGCAGGTTACTACTACTACTACTACTACTACTGTCTCAGCAGGTTACTACTACTACTACTACTACTACTACTACTACTACTACTGTCTCAGCAGGTTACTACTACTACCGACTCAGCAAGGTACTACTACTGTCTCAGCAGGTTACTACTACTACTACTGTCCTAGCAGGTTACTACTACTACTACTACTACTGTCTCAGCAGGTTACTACTACTACTACTGTCTCAGCAGGTTACTACTACTACTACTGTCTCAGCAGGTTACTACTACTACTGTCTCAGCAGGTTACTACTACTACTACTACTACTGTCTCAGCAGGTTACTACTACTACTACTACTGTCGCAGCAGGTTACTACTACTACTACTACTACTACTACTACTACTACTACTACTACTACTACTGTCTCAGCAGTTTACTACTACTGTCTCAGCAGGTTACTACTACTACTACTACTACTACTACTACTGTCTCAGCAGGTTACTACTAGTACTACTGTCTCAGCAGGTTGCTACTACTACTACTACTGTCTCAGCACACTACTACTACTACTACTGTCTCAGCAGACTACTACTACTACTACTGTCTCAGCAGACTACTACTGTCTCAGCAGACTACTACTGTCTCAGCAGACTACTACTACTACTACTGTCTCAGCAGGTTACTACTACTACTACTACTACTACTGTCTCAGCAGACTACTACTGTTTCAGCAGGTTACTACTACTACTACCGTCTCAGCAGGTTACTACTACTACTACTACTACTACTGTCTCAGCAGGTTACTACTACTACTACTACTGTCTCAGCAGGTTACTACTACTACTACTACTGTCTCAGCAGTTTACTACTACTGTCTCAGCAGGTTACTACTACTACTACTACTGTCTCAGCAGGTTACTACTACTACTGTCTCAGCAGGTTACTACTACTACTACTACTGTCTCAGCAGGTTACTACTACTACTACTGTCTCAGCAGGTTACTACTACTACTACTACTACTACTACTACTACTGTCTCAGCAGGATTCTACTACTACTACTACTGTCTCAGCAGGTTACTACTACTACTACTACTACTGTCTCAGCATGTTACTACTACTACTACTACTACTGTCTCAGCAGGTTACTACTACTGTCTCAGCAGGTTACTACTACTACTGTCTCAGCAGGTTACTACTACTACTACTACTACTACTGTCTCAGCAGGTTACTACTACTACCGACTCAGCAAGTTACTACTACTGTCTCAGCAGGTTACTACTACTACTGTCCTAGCAGGTTACTACTACTACTACTACTGTCCTAGCAGGTTACTACTACTACTACTACTGTCTCAGCAGGTTACTACTACTACTACTACTGTCTCAGCAGGTTACTACTACTACTACTACTACTGTCTCAGCAGGTTACTACTACTACTGTCTCAGCAGGTTACTACTACTACTACTACTACTACTGTCTCAGCAGGTTACTACTACTACTACTGTCACAGCAGGTTACTACTACTACTACTGTCGCAGCAGGTTACTACTACTACTACTACTACTACTACTACTACTACTACTACTGTCTCAGCAGTTTACTACTACTACTACTGTCTCAGCAGGATTCTACTACTACTACTACTACTACTACTACTGTCTCAGCAGGTTATTACTACTACTACTACTACTACTACTACTACTACTACTACTACTACTACTACTACTACTACTACTGCCTCAGCAGGTTACTACTACTGTCTCAGCAGGTTACTACTACTACTGTCTCAGCAGGTTACTACTACTACTACTACTACTACTACTACTGTCTCAGCAGGTTACTACTACTACTACTACTACTACTACTACTACTACTACTACTACTACTACTGTCTCAGCAGGTTACTACTACTACCGACTCAGCAAGGTACTACTACTGTCTCAGCAGGTTACTACTACTACTACTGTCCTAGCAGGTTACTACTACTACTACTACTACTGTCTCAGCAGGTTACTACTACTACTACTGTCTCAGCAGGTTACTACTACTACTACTACTGTCTCAGCAGGTTACTACTACTACTACTGTCTCAGCAGGTTACTACTACTACTACTGTCTCAGCAGGTTACTACTACTACTACTGTCTCAGCAGTTTACTACTACTACTACTGTCTCAGCAGGTTACTACTACTACTACTACTACTGTCTCAGCAGGTTACTACTACCACTACTGTCTCAGCAGGTTACTACTACTACTACTACTACTGTCTCAGCAGGTTACTACTACTACTACTACTGTCTCAGCAGGTTACTACTACTACTACTACTGTCTCAGCAGGTTACTACTACTACCACTACTGTCTCAGCAGGTTACTACTATTACTACTACTACTGTCTCAGCAGGTTACTACTACTACTACTACTGTCTCAGCAGGTTACTACTACTACTACTACTACCTCAGCAGGTTACTACTACTACTACTACTACTACTGTCTCAGCAGGTTACTACTACTACTACTACTACTGTCTCAGCAGGTTACTACTACTACTACTACTGTCTCAGCAGGTTACTACTACTACTACTACTGTCTCAGCAGGTTACTACTACTACTGTCTCAGCAGGTTACTACTACTACTACTACTACTACTACTACTGTCTCAGCAGGTTACTACTACTACTGTCTCAGCAGGTTGCTACTACTACTACTACTACTGTCTCAGCAGGTTGCTACTACTACTGTCTCAGCAGGTTGCTACTACTACTACTGTCTCAGCAGGTTGCTATTACTACTGTCTCAGCAGGTTGCTACTACTACTGTCTCAGCAGGTTACTACTACTACTACTACTACTGTCTCAGCAGGTTACTACTACTACTACTACTACTATCTCAGCAGGTTACTACTACTACTGTCTCAGCAGGTTGCTACTACTACTACTACTGTCTCAGCAGGTTACTACTACTACTACTACTGTCTCAGCAGGTTACTACTACTACTGTCTCAGCAGGTTACTACTACTACTACTACTACTGTCTCAGCAGGTTCCTACTACTACTACTGTCTCAGCAGGTTCCTACTACTACTACTGTCTCAGCAGGTTCCTACTACTACTACTGTCTCAGCAGGTTACTACTACTACTACTACTGTCTCAGCAGGTTACTACTACTACTACTACTGTCTCAGCAGGTTACTACTACTACTACTACTACTACTACTACTGTCTCAGCAGGTTACTACTACTACTACTACTACTGTCTCAGCAGGTTACTACTACTACTGTCTCAGCAGGTTACTACTACTACTACTACTGTCTCAGCAGGTTACTACTACTACTACTGTCTCAGCAGGTTACTACTACTACTACTACTACTACTGTCTCAGCAGGTTGCTACTACTACTGTCTCAGCAGGTTGCTACTACTACTGTCTCAGCAGGTTGCTACTACTACTGTCTCAGCAGGTTGCTACTACTACTGTCTCAGCAGGTTGCTACTACTACTGTCTCAGCAGGTTGCTACTACTACTACTACTGTCTCAGCAGGTTACTACTACTACTACTACTGTCTCAGCAGGTTACTACTACTACTGTCTCAGCAGGTTGCTACTACTACTGTCTCAGCAGGTTGCTACTACTACTACTACTACTGCCTCAGCAGGTTCCTACTACTACTACTACTGTCTCAGCAGGTTACTACTACTACTACTACTACTACTACTACTACTACTACTACTACTGTCTCAGCAGGTTACTACTACTACTACTGTCTCAGCAGGTTACTACTACTACTACTACTACTGTCTCAGCAGGTTACTACTACTACTACTACTGTCTCAGCAGGTTACTACTACTACTACTACTACTGTCTCAGCAGGTTACTACTACTACTACTACTGTCTCAGCAGGTTACTACTACTACTACTACTACTACTACTGTCTCAGCAGGTTACTACTACTACTACTGTCTCAGCAGGTTACTACTACTACTACTACTGTCTCAGCAGGTTACTACTACTACTACTACTACTACTACTACTACTACTGTCTCAGCAGTTTACTACTACTACTACTACTACTGTCTCAGCAGTTTACTACTACTACTGTCTCAGCAGGTTACTACTACTACTACTACTACTACTACTACTGTCTCAGCAGGTTACTACTACTACTACTGTCTCAGCAGGTTACTACTACTACTGTCTCAGCAGGTTACTACTACTACTAATAATACTGTCTCAGCAGGTTACTACTACTACTACTACTACTGTCTCAGCAGGTTACTACTACTACTACTACTGTCTCAGCAGGTTACTACTACTACTACTACTGTCTCAGCAGGTTACTACTACTACTGTCTCAGCAAGTTACTACTACTACTGTCTCAGCAAGTTACTACTACTACTGTCTCAGCAAGTTACTACTACTACTGTCTCAGCAGGTTACTACTACTACTACTACTACTACTACTGTCTCAGCAGGTTACTACTACTACTACTACTGTCTCAGCAGGGTACTACTACTACTACTACTACTACTACTACTACTGTCTCAGCAGGTTACTACTACTACTACTACTGTCTCAGCAGGTTGCTACTACTACTGTCTCAGCAGGTTGCTACTACTACTACTACTACTACTACTACTACTGTCTCAGCAGGTTGCTACTACTACTGTCTCAGCAGGTTCCTACTACTACTACTGTCTCAGCAGGTTCCTACTACTACTACTACTACTGTCTCAGCAGGTTACTACTGCTACTACTGTCTCAGCAGGGTACTACTACTGTCTCAGCAGGGTACTACTACTACTACTACTACTACTACTACTACTACTGTCTCAGCAGGTTACTACTACTACTACTACTACTACTGTCTCAGCAGGTTACTACTACTACTACTACTGTCTAAGCAGGTTGCTACTACTACTACAACTACTACTACTACTACTACTGTCTCAGCAGGTTACTACTACTACTACTACTACTACTACTGTCTCAGCAGACTACTACTACTACTACTACTACTGTCTCAGCAGACTACTACTACTGTCTCAGCAGACTACTACTACTGTCTCAGCTGACTACTACTACTACTACTACTACTACTACTACTACTACTACTACTACTACTGTCTCAGCAGGTTGCTACTACTACTACTACTACTGCCTCAGCAGACTACTACTACTACTACTACTACTGTCTCAGCAGACTACTACTACTACTACTGTTTCAGCAGACTACTACTACTGTCTCAGCAGACTACTACTACTACTACTACTGTCTCAGCAGGTTACTACTACTACTACTACTACTACTACTACTGTCTCAGCAGACTACTACTACACTGTCTGTCTCAGCAGGTTGCTGCTACTACTACTACTACTACTACTGTCTCAGCAGGTTCCTACTACTACTACTACTACTGTCTCAGCAGGTTACTACTACTACTGTCTCAGCAGGTTACTACTACTACTACTACTGTCTCAGCAGGTTACTACTACTACTAGTGTCACAGCAGGTTACTACTACTACTACTGTCGCAGCAGGTTACTACTACTACTACTACTACTGTCGCAGCAGGTTACTACTACTACTACTACTACTACTGTCTCAGCAGTTTACTACTACTACTACTGTCTCAGCAGGATTCTACTACTACTACTACTACTACTACTACTACTACTACTGTCTCAGCAGGTTACTACTACTACTACTACTACTACTACTACTACTACTACTACTACTGTCTCAGCAGGTTCCTACTACTACTACTACTACTGTCTCAGCAGGTTACTACTACTACTGTCTCAGCAGGTTACTACTACTACTACTGTCTCAGCAGGGTACTACTACTACTACTACTGTTTCAGCAGGTTACTACTACTACTACTACTACTGTCTCAGCAGGTTACTACTACTACTACTACTGTCTCAGCAGGTTGCTACTACTACTACTACTACTACTGTCTCAGCAGGTTGCTACTACTACTACTACTACTACTACTACTACTACTACTACTGTCTCAGCAGGTTACTACTAGTACTACTGTCTCAGCAGGTTGCTACTACTACTACTACTGTCTCAGCAGACTACTACTACTACTACTACTACTGTCTCAGCAGACTACTACTACTGTCTCAGCAGACTACTACTACTGTCTCAGCTGACTACTACTACTACTGTCTCAGCAGGTTGCTACTACTACTACTACTACTGTCTCAGCAGACTACTACTGTCTCAGCAGACTACTACTACACTGTCTGTCTCAGCAGGTTGCTACTACTACTACTACTACTACTACTACTGTCTCAGCAGACTACTACTACTGTCTCAGCAGGTTACTACTACTACTACTACTGTCTAAGCAGGTTGCTACTACTACTACAACTACTACTACTACTACTACTGTCTCAGCAGGTTACTACTACTACTACTACTACTACTACTGTCTCAGCAGACTACTACTACTACTACTACTACTGTCTCAGCAGACTACTACTACTGTCTCAGCAGACTACTACTACTGTCTCAGCTGACTACTACTACTACTACTACTACTACTACTACTACTACTACTACTGTCTCAGCAGGTTGCTACTACTACTACTACTACTGCCTCAGCAGACTACTACTACTACTACTACTACTGTCTCAGCAGACTACTACTACTACTACTGTTTCAGCAGACTACTACTACTGTCTCAGCAGACTACTACTACTACTACTACTGTCTCAGCAGGTTACTACTACTACTACTACTACTACTACTACTGTCTCAGCAGACTACTACTACACTGTCTGTCTCAGCAGGTTGCTGCTACTACTACTACTACTACTACTGTCTCAGCAGGTTCCTACTACTACTACTACTACTGTCTCAGCAGGTTACTACTACTACTGTCTCAGCAGGTTACTACTACTACTACTACTGTCTCAGCAGGTTACTACTACTACTAGTGTCACAGCAGGTTACTACTACTACTACTGTCGCAGCAGGTTACTACTACTACTACTACTACTGTCGCAGCAGGTTACTACTACTACTACTACTACTACTGTCTCAGCAGTTTACTACTACTACTACTGTCTCAGCAGGATTCTACTACTACTACTACTACTACTACTACTACTACTACTGTCTCAGCAGGTTACTACTACTACTACTACTACTACTACTACTACTACTACTACTACTGTCTCAGCAGGTTCCTACTACTACTACTACTACTGTCTCAGCAGGTTACTACTACTACTGTCTCAGCAGGTTACTACTACTACTACTGTCTCAGCAGGGTACTACTACTACTACTACTGTTTCAGCAGGTTACTACTACTACTACTACTACTGTCTCAGCAGGTTACTACTACTACTACTACTGTCTCAGCAGGTTGCTACTACTACTACTACTACTACTGTCTCAGCAGGTTGCTACTACTACTACTACTACTACTACTACTACTACTACTACTACTGTCTCAGCAGGTTACTACTAGTACTACTGTCTCAGCAGGTTGCTACTACTACTACTACTGTCTCAGCAGACTACTACTACTACTACTACTACTGTCTCAGCAGACTACTACTACTGTCTCAGCAGACTACTACTACTGTCTCAGCTGACTACTACTACTACTGTCTCAGCAGGTTGCTACTACTACTACTACTACTGTCTCAGCAGACTACTACTGTCTCAGCAGACTACTACTACACTGTCTGTCTCAGCAGGTTGCTACTACTACTACTACTACTACTACTACTGTCTCAGCAGACTACTACTACTGTCTCAGCAGGTTACTACTACTACTACTACTACTACTACTGTCTCAGCAGACTACTACTGTCTCAGCAGACTACTACTACACTGTCTGTCTCAGCAGGTTGCTACTACTACTACTACTACTACTACTGTCTCAGCAGGTTGCTACTACTACTACTACTACTACTACTACTGTCTCAGCAGGTTACTACTACTACTACTACTACTGTCTCAGCAGGTTACTACTACTACTACTACTACTGTTTCAGCAGGTTACTACTACTGTCTCAGCAGGTTACTACTACTACTACTATTACTACTACTACTGCCTCAGCAGGTTACTACTACTACTACTACTGTCTCAGCATGTTACTACTACTACTACTACTACTACTACTGTCTCAGCAGGTTGCTACTACTACTACTACTGTCTCAGCAGGTTGCTACTACTACTACTACTACTACTACTACTACTGTCTCAGCAGGGTACTACTACTACTACTACTACTACTACTACTACTGTCTCAGCAGGTTGCTACTACTACTACTACTACTACTACTACTACTACTACTACTACTACTACTACTACTGTCTCAGCAGGTTGCTACTACTACTACTACTACTGTCTCAGCAGGTTGCTACTACTAGTACTACTACTACTACTGTCTCAGCAGGTTGCTACTACTAGTACTACTACTATCTCAGCAGGTTGCTACTACTACTACTACTACTACTGTCTCAGCAGGTTGCTACTACTACTACTACTACTACTACTACTACTACTACTACTACTACTATCTCAGCAGGTTGCTACTACTACTACTACTACTACTACTACTACTACTACTACTACTACTACTACTGTCTCAGCAGGTTGCTACTACTACTACTACTACTGTCTCAGCAGGTTGCTACTACTACTACTACTGTCTCAGCAGGTTACTACTACTACTACTACTACTGTCTCAGCAGGTTGCTACTACTACTACTACTACTACTGTCTCAGCAGGGTACTACTACTACTACTACTACTACTACTACTACTACTGTCTCAGCAGGTTACTACTACTACTACTACTACTACTACTGTCTCAGCAGGGTACTACTACTACTACTACTACTACTACTACTACTGTCTCAGCAGGTTACTACTACTGTCTCAGCAGGTTACTACTACTACTACTACTACTGTCTCAGCAGGTTGCTACTACTACTACTACTACTACTGTCTCAGCAGGTTGCTACTACTACTACTACTGTCTCAGCAGGTTGCTACTACTACTACTACTGTCTCAGCAGGTTGCTACTACTACTACTACTGTCTCAGCAGGTTGCTACTACTACTACTACTACTACTACTGTCTCAGCAGGTTGCTACTACTACTACTACTACTACTACTACTACTACTGTCTCAGCAGGTTGCTACTACTACTACTACTACTACTACTACTACTACTACTGTCTCAGCAGGTTGCTACTACTACTACCTCAGCAGACTACTACTACTACTACTACTACTGTCTCAGCAGGTTACTACTACTACTACTACTGTCTCAGCAGACTACTACTACTACTGTCTCAGCAGGTTGCTACTACTACTGTCTCAGCAGACTACTACTACTACTACTACTGTCTCAGCAGACTACTACTACTACTACTACTACTACTGTCTCAGCAGACTACTACTACTACTACTACTGTTTCAGCAGACTACTACTACTGTCTCAGCAGGTTACTACTACTACTACTACTACTACTGTCTCAGCAGACTACTACTACTACTGTCTCAGCAGGTTACTACTACTACTGTCTCAGCAGACTACTACTACTACTACTACTACTGTCTCAGCAGACTACTACTACTACTACTGTCTCAGCAGACTACTACTGTCTCAGCAGACTACTACTACTGTCTGTCTCAGCAGGTTGCTACAATACTACAACTACTAGTAACTGTCTCTGTCTCAACAGGCCACTTTGTTTCACAAACATGCCCTTGTTTCTGGTGCAGCAAGCAGGATATCCTGTCAGTAGTCTGTGCCAAAGGGCCGACAACAGCTCTCACAGCACTGTATTAACTCAGCCGAGGCACACAACACGCCTGCTGAGGGGACAGTAATTCTCTAAACTTGTGTTTATTAAATAGATGAACATTGTGTATGTATGAACTGTACACTCCTGGAAGCAGTGTAGATATGTGTGAAACGGAGCGATGCATGCTGCAGGGTGATATTTGCATCCCAAATATTACCCTACTCCCTCTATACTGCCCATACGGCTCTGGTCAAAGGTAGTGCACTATGTAGGGAATAGGGTGCCATTTGGTAGGGAATAGGGTGCCATTTGGGATGCAGTCAAGGTCTTACAGGTATGGGGGGGTAGTGTCATAAAAACAGTGAACCCAAGTGGTGAAACCAAAGGGGTTCACCAATAACAAAGTGAGTCAGCAACAGTATACATTTCGTTGTCACCATCCTGAATAAAATAAATGAGTCATAGAAAACGTCTGCGTCAATCCAGGTGTGACTAAACAACTATCACAGCCAAATCCATATCTAATGAGCTGCACAGCCAATGCTGTAAACATTTGTTGAATTCCAACAGTATGAGGTCTGTCATCCTTTAGGTGGTGAAACTCCATCTCACTCAGTTTCTAAATCCCCCTGTGCAGAGATTATAATAACAATCTATTTCATAGCTGACCTGTCAGGGGAAACCAAACTGGTAAACTCATGGGTACACTCAGAATGGCTGTCCTGGTATTGTGATTTATAATAATTATAATTCTGTAGTCTGAATAGGGTCAGTGCCCAGGGGGGTTAGAGGGCACAGGGGGTGAGGAGGGCAGAGGAGGAGGGCCCTAAAATGAGGGCCGCACCCTTCGGCCCAACGCACCCTACTCCAGCCTGAGTAGTGAGTACACAACAAGAAGAGAAGACCGGGGACTCACCCGGAAACCTTGACGACAAGCAGGTAGCGAGTTCAACCCGCGGGTCCACCCTCCAACACGTCTTCTTTCAAATCCACAACAAAACTAAAATAAACAAAATCTCCACTAACACTAGCTAGCCACAAATACAATAAGCATCCTTCGAGGTTCAGCAGTCACAAGAACAAGGGTTTCAAACTAAACTTCACCGTGCCTCTCCTTGGGCACAGAGACAGAAAAAAGCAAAAGAGAGAGAGAGGTTAACAGAAGGAGGAAGTAGGCGTTTGTCTAGAGAAGAGGAAACAGGTCTGTAGCAAAATAGGACGGTGAAAAAAAGCAGAAAAATTAAAAGATGAGACAACCGTTGGAGAAACAGACTACACGCCTTGCTCACAGGAAGTTACCTCAACCTGAAAAACATTGTGTCCCACAGCTATACTGTACTACTACATGTACTGGTCAGCATTCCGCCGGGCACAACAGTCGGGGAACGTTCAGATAGAAAATACATTATTTAGAATAAACATGCCTTTCTAACACGTACAATAAGGAATCACGCCAGCTCTATTCATGTCATTTCTATCTGGAACATTCCACAGTGTTTGCCTACTGAACATTACCCTGGTGTGGGGTCAACATAGTTTAGTCAGAGCTCTGAGCAGAGGGAGCCATGTTCCATTACCCAATACCACAAGGGTTTCGTCCTAAACGACATCCTATTCCCTATGTAGTGCGCTACTTTTGACAAGGGCCCATCTCTAGTGCATCAGTAAGGAGGAATGCACTAGATAGAGAATATGGTGTCATTTGGGACATAGCCAAGCTCTCACTTCCACCTCTGGCTGCCCTATTGTCTCACTGATGCCATAGACTATAAGCACAACTCGCACGGTGGTGGGAGAATGAGCCAAAACCTGACAGGATCTGAACATTTCAGCCTCATTTAACTAAGCTTTGGGACTGACGTCTTAGTTGGGAAGTGTCAGTGAAGCTGACCAGACCTGGGTTCAAATGGTATTTGAAATCTTTACAAATACTTTGAGCATTTGATTGTCTACCTGGAACGGTATCGTGGTGGGGTTTGCACTTTCGAGACTATTCCTTTGGTTCCATTGTGCCAGGCAAGCTCAATCAAGCGCAGATACAGTATTTGAAAGAAGACAAATGCTACTTGAACCCAGGTCTGGTGCTTACAGCTGCTTCACTGCACCCATTACAAATGTCGGGGGCTGACGTCTTAGTTGGCCAGTGTCAGTGTGTGAAGTCTGACACACAGCATATGTTTAACCCACCGTAGGGTTAGTGAGGCCCCAACTCCCCCGAGTCCCTACTCATCTCTACCACAAAGCCAAATACTATAGTAGTCTGTTTTCTAGCAGATTTTTACCTGGGATCAGATTCAAAGCTAACTCATCTGGCTCTCTGATTATCTGAGCTGTCAAGGCCACAGAGACAAGAGAGAATGAGAGAGAGAGAGAGAGAGAGAGAGAGAGAGGTGGAGAAAGTGATGGAGAGAGAAAGAGAGCGAAAGAGAGAGATGGCAGAAGAGAGAGAGATTGAGGATGAGGGAGGTAGGTCAACAAGGCCACAGAGACTAAGCAGAAAGAGAGATGGAGGAAGGGAGAGAAAGAAAGAGAAGAGGAGGCAGGTAGGTCAACAGGGCAAATGAGCTCAGCCGTTTCACATAATGTGTTTCATAAGACATCTAACATTTCACCAGAATCTCTCCTTTCACAGCATTTAACACGACCACCTGTTTGACATTTACAATTGTTATTATACAATTGTACCAGACAGAACAGATCACAGGTTGTCAGACAGGCACATATATCCCAGCTAACAAATGTTGGTTCCCAGAACATTGTGGCAGCGTTATATGTAAAAAGTTAAAAAGTTAAAGAGAATATATAAGGGAAAGTCACAGGAACATTCTGTGTTAGCTGGGATTTCACTACACCTTATTGGGTCATTTGTGTTTCAGCAGTTGGGGCCTACATTCAGTGCATTCCCGTGCGAGGGGGAAATCTTCTGCTATGCTAATTGACAAGACTGAGCGGTCGTGATTCACATACCGTGTAGCTACACAATTCTAGATACCACAAAACCAGAGGCGTTACTGTCATAACATATGTTTTAGCAGGCTAACTCATTTAAAGAGCTGGAAGATCTCACTGGAGCATTTGGGTATGGAAAGCTACTCTTCTCTCAGGGCGTAGCCAGGGCTGCACACAGCAACACAGAGCCAAACTATTTTCTAAGTACACCACCACTACTTCATCGCTCCCCAAAGTACTTTTCCACACGACAGTTCTAAAAACGGCCTGCTCCCTCCTCCAGCCCTGCTCACCACAGAGCTATCGCAGAGCACTAGTTAGCCGTCGTCTCCATGGAGATGAGCCGATTATGCTAAGGAAACCAATTAGCCTACAGCAATGTACTGTACTGTTCTGTTCCTCCCCATACTCTCCCGAGCAGGAGCCTTGGGGGGGCCTGGGAGAATAGGGGGACTTGTCCCCACTCAGAAGAGTCCTTGACAGGGAAGGAATGTCACACGGTTAGGGATGCTCTGTGGGAAGTTGATAAAAAAAACGAACTGTGCTTCCAGAGCAGAAACATGCCCACACAACAAAAGTTCTCTAACTGCAAATGCCAAGCAGCACACATAACAAGGGCTTTACTAGCTAGTATGTTCTTTGTTAAAATAATACAATGGTAGCTAGTACCTGAGGGTGTTTTTGTTTAAAGAATGAGATGTGATATGATGCATCTCCCATTGGAACTCTCCCAGCCTACACATAAGCATCAGTTACCCAATCACAACATTGTTTTGGTCTATGATGAGTGTTAAATGTTGGAGTATCCTTCCGGTGTAGTTCTAGTCAATCCATAACGGGGCCTCCTAACGCAACATTTTATGCTCTATAATCCAACTGCTAAATCAGTGCATTTAGAGGGCTCCCGGGGGGCGCAGCGGTCTATGGAACTACATCTCAGTACTATAGGAATCACTACAGACCCTGGTTCGATTCCAAGCTGTTATTGGGAGTCCCACAATTGGCCCAGCGTTGTCCGGGTTAGGGGAATTCGGGGTAGGCTGTCATTGTAAATAAGAATTAGTTTTTAACTGACTTGCCTAGTTAAATAAAGGTTAAATAAATGTAAAAAATGTCAGAGGTTGCATCCCAAACAGCACCCTATTCCCTACACAGTGCCCTAGGGACCCTGTTCAAAAGTAGTGCACTAAATAGGAAATAAGGTGCAATTTGGGACACATTTAGAGCCTGCAGTGTACAACAACTGAAACAGACATTCCATAAGATGTCACAGGTTGTCTCTCTAAGCAGAACATAAATGTGCAGTGTTCAAACCCAGATCCCTTTAGATTTAAAAATAATATGCCATCTCTGATTACATAAGGCAATATCTCTCAACAGGGATGTCAGGGGTATGAGCTTTAAACATAACAGTGGAGCTCAATTAGGAGTTTGTAGACTGAAAGGCCTTCCTACTGCCAGACAGTCACAGAGGATGATGAACTGATGGAGAGAGTGTTAGATGAGAGGGAAAGAGAGAGGGGGAGTAGGGAGATGGGGAGAGAGAGAGAAAGAAAGAGAGGGGGGAGATATAGGGAGAGAGTGGGTGTAGGGATAGAGAGAGAGATATTGTTTATTTATTTTCCCTTTTGTACTTTAACTATTTGCACATCGTTACAACACTGTACTAGCCAATCACTTTGAAATGTGTCTATTCTTCTGAAACTTGTGAGTAATGTTTGCTGTTCACTTTTGATTGTTTATTTCACTCCTGTTAATTATCTAGTTCACTTGCTTTGGCAACGTAAACATATGTTTCCCATGCCCATGAAGCCCTTTGAATTGAAATTGAATGGGGGGGGGCAGAGCGAGAGCAGGAGACAGACAGGACTCACAGGCTTCAGTGAGTCACTCTGACTGTGTGACCTTCTGCTGCAGGGCTCATCAGGCAACACAGACCAGGTCTCTCATACGCAGACACACACTTTACAGTAGAATATTTTTACTACTGATTTTGATTACTGCATTGTTGGAAAAGAGCTTGAAAGAAAGGCATTTCACTGTACTTGTGCACGTGACAATAAAACTTAAAACTCAGACACAAACACTGTGGGCAGAAGGCCAATCAGATGGACAGCAAGGGGGTTAACTTAAGACACAGCCAAAGCACAAATTTGTGTGCGTGTGTGAGAGAGTGAAAATCAAGTGTCTTGAATAGGGCTGTTGCGGTGACCGTATTACCGCACCCCACCGGCGGTCACGAGTCATGAAGGCAGTCAAATTCCACGTAGTCAAGGTAATTAGGCTTCTCCAAGTGCTGATGCTGCTCATGGTCATTAGTAGCCTACCAAACTTGCTAACTGCCTGGTACTCAGCACTCTATTGTCCCTCTAATTACTCTGACATCAATGCAAATGTAATTGAAAAATCTAATCAAACACTTCATGAGAGCCCATGAGCTCATGTCGCGCAACATTTCTCTAGGCTATGCAATTGCGTGAGAAAACAGAGTGATGGCCTCTACTAAAAAAAGGAGGATCCCATCAGCTTCCTACAGGCTTACTATATTTATTTCTCAACTTTCCTAATATTAAGCTGATTGCTTATATTTACAACAGGAGTATTGCCTACCTGGCTGACAGGTAAATGAACCACGGGAAAACGGTCCTCCATCCGCTTTTTAAGGTCATAGATGACATGTATTTTTTCCCGCTGCCCCTTTCAAGACAGGTGCATGATAATGGTCCATTCTAAATCAAAACAAAATGTCACACATATATAATTTAGTACATGTAAAGACAAGATTAAATCAAGAATAGTCTGATGGGTGAAAATATTAGCCTATCACTTGTGAATGATATAAACTCAGCAAAAAAAGAAACGTCCCTTTTTCAGGACCCGGTCTTTCAAAGATCATTCGTAGAAATTCAAATAACTTCACAGATCTTCATTGTAAAGGGTTTAAACACTGTTTCCCATGCTTGTTCAATGAACAATTAATGAACATGCACCTGTGGAACAGTCGTTAAGACACTAACAGCTTACAGACGGTAGGCAATTAAGGTCACAGTTATGAAAACTTAGGACACTAAAAGAGGCCTTTCTACTGACTCTGAAAAACACAAAAGAAAGATGCCCAGGGTCCCTGCTCATCTGCGTGAACGTGCCTTAGGCATGCTGCAAGGAAGCATGAGGACTGCAGATGTGGCCAGGGCAATAAATTGCAATGTCCGTACTGTGAGACGCCTAAGACAGCGCTAAAGGGAGACAGGACGGACAGCTGATCGTCCTCGCAGTGGCAGACCACGTGTAACAACACCTGCACAGGATCGGCACATCCGAACATCACACCTGCGGGACAGGTACAGGATGGTAACTGCCGAGTAACACCAGGAACACACAATCCCTCCATCAGTGCTCAGACTGTCCGCAATAGGCTGAGAGAGGCTCGACTGAGGGCTTGTAGGCCTGTAGTAAGGCAGGTCCTCACCAGACATCACCGGCAACAACGTCGTCTATGGGCACAAACCCACCGTCGCTGGACCAGACAGGACTGGCAAGAAGTGCTCTTCACTGACGAGTCACGGTTTTGTCTCACCAGGGGTGATGGTCGGATTCGCGTTTATCGTCGAAGGAATGAGCGTTACACCGAGGCCTGTACTCTGGAGCGGGATCGATTTGGAGGTGGAGGGTCTGTCATGGTCTGGGGCGGTGTGTCACAGCATCATCGGACTGAGCCGGTTGTCATTGCAGGCAATCTCAACGCTGTGCTTTACAAGAAAGACATCCTCATCCCTCATGTGGTACCCTTCCTGCAGACTCATCCTGACATGACCCTCCAGCATGACAATGCCACCAGCCATACTGCTCGTTCTGTGCGTGATTTCCTGCAAGACAGGAATGTCAGTGTTCTGCCATGGCCAGCGAAGAGCCCGGATCTCAATGCCATTGAGCACGTCTGGGACCTGTTGAATCAGAGGGTGAGGGCTAGGGCCATTCCCCCCAGAAATGTCGGGAACTTGCAGTTGCCTTGGTGGAAGAGTGGGGTAACATCTCACAGCAAGAACTGGAAAATCTGGTGCAGTCCATGAGGAGGAGATGCACTGCAGTACTGTCACTTTTGATTTTGACCCCCCCCCCCCCTTTGTTCATGGACACATTATTCCATTTTTATTAGTCACATGACTGTGGAACTTGTTCTGTTTATGTCTCAGTTGTTGAATCTTATGTTCATACAAATATTTACACGTTAAGTTTGCTGAAAATAAACGCAGTTGACAGTGAGATTACATTAATTTTTTTGCTGAGTTTATTACCACTTGTGAATGATACCCAGCATAAGAAAGCCATTTTTTGTGACTTTTTCAAATCATAGTTGCACACCTCATGTAGCCTAGCCCATAGGCCTATATGTTTTGAAAAGGTTTGTATCACAACTAAAGTGGCCAAAAAGTGGCACATTAATCCGCTTTACAAGAGGTTTAGAGTCTAACTGGCATACATAAGCAGCGCGTGAGTTTCAAGTTTGGTGAAGATAATTCACCATAAAAATGCACCTTTATAGTAAAAGCATTACGTTCATAATCGCATTTGCAGTCACTTTTGGTAATGGTGTTTTCAAGCTAATGGAACATTTGCGCTTATAGCCTGCTACCATGTGCGCATTGCTGCGCTTATAATATGAAGAAACAGTCTAATAGTTTATACATTTTTAAGCTAAACGTTCTGATCTTTTGTGTCAGCCACATTGCGTAAAAAAATGTTTTTTTTTAATGCTAGTGGTTGTATTAATTTGCGATCTATTGCATCCCACTGTTTGGAATATTTATTTCTCGCACAGAATAGGTCCACTTTTGTACTATGGGGGATAGTAGATTGACATAGGCTAGTGCTTTTGCTGTTCGTTAGGCCTACTCATCTTGTTGGCTGGCGAAAAGTGAATGTGGACAATTTTTCCAATATCTTCAATATGCACCCCGGAATTGGATAAGGATGAGCGCAGTTGAGTCCCCGATGTGTCTGTCTTCACTTGTAGCCTGTGAGAAAGATCCGATCGTGTGATGGAGAGAGCACAGCACTCAGGGAGAAAGGCACAACAAAGGCATGGATTTTTTTAGGGTGCATTAAGGCCACAAAGGGGATGCCGCCGTGAAATTCTAGGCATTATCAAGTGCTTGTCAAATCGTAAATAAGAGACTAATGAAGTGTGTACAGCCTGCGCAAAAAACAGAGCAGAGCTCATGCTTTTCAAGCAACTTTTTTCAAATCATCATTAGAGTCGTATCATGCAGACTTAAAATGTATTAAAAATCTAAACATATAGCCCAACGTTTGTAGAACAACTAAAGTTACATTAATAACTCAAATATTGTATGCTAAATGAACTAGTGTAGCCCATAGCCATTTGGCATAGCCACATCAGGATCTAACATAAGGACAACTCAGCATATGCTATTCTGTTCTTCTGAAATAGACCACATTTTCTTCATATCATGCTTCTTTAGACCTGTCTAAAATAAATAATGAATTTATTGTGAAGGTGTAGGCTATATTACATGGATTTATTATAGTTTTTAAAATGTAGATGTTCCAAAGGTCTGCATCAGTGGCTTGTAGGCTGTGTGGAAGCCAGATGCTAAATGTGTTTATGTTAATTAACGTGAGACCGACAGTTACTTGCTTGACAATCACTGACCACCACAGCCCTAGTCTCGAACAATGAGCGCTATTGCATGAAACTGAGGCAAATCTGACTCAGTCACCAGTCACTAGTGTCTGTCAAACCCAATAAAGACTTGTAGGGAGTTGGTGAGAAAGAAACAAACCAACTAGGGCTTGGAGAGGGGACAATAATATTCTTATCACATTTACTGAAACGCAAAATGGACGGCTCTTATTTGTAGAGGGAAGGAGTGCAACACCAAACGCCTCGGCCCGTAGCGTGTACAGACGTTACAAGGATTTTATCAAAAGCAACTCTGGATCTCACACTTAATAATACCTCAAGTTTAGCTTTAGGGAACACTGTCAAAAGGACCCTTTTAGGGAACACTGTCAAAAGGACTCTTTTAGGGAACACTGTCAAAAGGACCCTTACTTTCCTCCTCCAATTTCACAGGATTAGGGAAGAGACCTCGGTCTGATCTTCTACAGAACAAGATTGTATGGACTGTATATAAATCAAACCCAATTCTGATAACAGTGGTTTCTAAACCCCAAATTATTTCCACTTATCCAGGGAGAGATGGAGGGGATAAACCAACCAAATGATGCTGTCAGTGACCGTTTCCCCAGAAGACTCCAGCCTCCAGGGCTCATCCCAAATTGTAGCCTATTCCATATATAGTGCACTACTTTTGACAAGGGCCCATAGGAGCTCTAGTCATAGTAATACACCATGTAGGGAATAGGGTGCTATTTGGGATACTCCCAGAAGACTCAAGGCTATCGTGGTTCTTGGCTAACAGTGATGTGTAATCAACATAGCTGGGAGAGTAGTGAAGGGGCTTGGAAAGTAGGTCCGGCATGTTTGAGGAGGAGCAGCTCGGGGATATGGAATGTGAGCTCTTATCACACAGCACGACCACCACCAGGCCTATCTGGATCTCATCACGGGGGTCTGGAGTTTTTCCTACTCAGGTCAGGATTTTTTTTTATCTGGGTCCTCAAAAAAGACATAATTAAATATTTCAACAACAAAAAGACATTGAGCTACAGTATATTGCCCTTGTAGAAAATGGGGTTTACACACATCTGAATACTATCAAGAGGACTGCATTTATTAGCCTCATAGGGCCTGAGGATGCCAAGGTAGTAGATGACTACTGTATTCAGCCTGGATTTTATGAGTCTCACTGTAATGCTTTATAACGTGTTTGACCTCAATTAAACTCACTCTACCATGTCCCCATACTGCTGCTAGATCAGTTAGGCCCTGAAAACACAATACCCCTCACTCTACCATGTCTCCACACTGCTGAGGTTAGGCCCTGAACACACAACACCCCTGTGCCATCCGTTTCTAAACAAAGGAAAGCCATAATAGCAGAATAGAAATGTGCTTTCTACTATGTTGCTATAGGTGAGAAAACCATAGCACAGATGTTTAATATCAAGTCAT
The DNA here is from genome assembly GCF_016432855.1 of Salvelinus namaycush. NCBI lineage: Eukaryota > Metazoa > Chordata > Actinopteri > Salmoniformes > Salmonidae > Salvelinus > Salvelinus namaycush. Next base: position 9,370,498 of record NC_052333.1, on the reverse strand, counting down.
TTAAAAGTACATTGCAGTTTTAGAGACTTGAGTAGCACTTGTGTTTCTGTTTCTCTCAGTCTCAACACAACAGCAGGTGGAACACCATCAAGTGGAACAACATCAGGTGGAACAACTTGATGAGGAACAACATCAAGTGGAACAACTTGACGAGGAACAACATGAGCACTCGAGGGGGAAACATGGAAAGTGGTAGTGACTTTCCTGACCCACTCTTCCTCTTGAGGGGTATTCATCAAACCTCGCTGACTTTTGCTCCTGCAGGGCAACCTCCAAGGAGGGCGAGCCACCCGGAAAATGTAAATGCACGCTCGGCTCGACCATTCTTCTTTGAGAGGGTGGGAGGAGGGGGAAGGACCACACAGCACACAAAAGCACTCCCGGTTCACGTGACCTACAGTAGGCCTGGGATGAATGGGGCTTTTTGGTTGGTCTGTGGAGGGAGTCATGGGAACAGGGGACTATTTCTATTGTCCTTTCAGGGGAGGAGGACGGGTGGAGGTATGTAGAGGTGGGATAGGTGTAGGAATATCAGGAAGGACCAACAGCAGAAAAACCTCCATTCATTAGAAGAAAACCACCCCCATAGTGGAGTGACCATGACCGATCATGATCTCTCTCTCATCCCACTCCCTCTGCAGTGCAGTGCTTCAATAAGTGGGCGGATTTTCTGATGAGTGCCGGAAAAAAACAGTTTAACATTTAAAAAATGAACATATTCTATTAATAAACCCTTAATGACACGGATCAGCTTATGAAACAGTGGTTCCATTGGGGGGGAAAACAATGCATTAAGTAATCTGTCCAACAGCACCATTTGAACATTGCGTAATCAGTGCGTGTAACTGTAGGGCAAAATCAATACTACCCTCTCTCTACAGTGGTGCCTCAGCCTCAGCTTTCACTTTATCTGGCACACACAGCTCAGTGCTAGCATAAACCATGTAGGTTAGTCCATAGGACTGATTGTCCAGGTAGAATCCACTGTTTAGCTGCCAATTGTGATGTTTCTATATATTTGGCTGTATTCTGTGGCTTCCCGTATGATTCAGAATTTGCTCAAATTGATCTGTAATTTAAGATTTTTTATACAAAAAGCATTACAAGTATATTGGCGTCTTGATTTAGTCCAAAGTAATGGTTAGCAAAATGTGGAAAATTGATAAAGCACACTTTCTTTAAATCACAATGTCAACCTGTTTTGACTTGGTATTGTTGTTTTTAGATGTACAGTACCAGCCAAAAGTTTGGACACACCTACTCATTCAAGGGTTTTTCTTTCTTTTTTATATTTTCAAAAATTGTAGAATAATAGTGAAGACATCAAAACTATGAAATAACATAGTGGAATAATGTAGAAACCAAACAAGTGTTATTCAAATCAAAATATATTTTATATTTGAGATTCTTCAAAGTGGCCACCCTTTGCACACACTTGGCATTCTCTCAACCAGCTTCATGAGGTAGTCACCTGGAATGTATTTCAATAAACAAGTGTGCCTTGTTAAAAGTTAATTTGTGGAATTTCTTTCCTTCTTAACGCTTTTGAGCCAATCAGTTGTGTTGTGACAAGGTAGAGGTGGTATACAGAAGATAGCCCTATTTGGTAAAAGACCAAGTCCATATTATGGCAAGAACAGCTCAAATAAACAAAGAGAAACGACAGTCCATCATTACTACAAGACATGAAGGTCAGTCAATCCAGAAAATGTCAAGAATTTTGAAAGTTTTCAAGTGCAGTCATAAAACCATAAAGCACTATGATGAAACAAGGGCTGATGGGGACTGCCACAGGAAAGGAAGACCCAGAGTTACCTCTGCTGCAGAAGATAAGTTCATTGGAGGAGTTAACAGCCTCAGAAATTGCAGCCCAAATAAATGCTTCAAATCAAATCTTATTGGTCGCATACACATGTTTAGAAGGTGTTATTGCGGGTGTAGCGAAATGCTTGCATAGTTAAAGTAACAGACACATCTCAACAACTGTTCAGAAGAAACTGCGTGAATCAGGGCTTCATTGTCAAATTGCTGCAAAGAAACCACTACTAAAAGAACACCAATAAGAAGAAGAGACTTGCTTGGGCCAAGAAACACGAGCAATGGACAGTAAACCAGTGGAAATCTGTCCTTTGGTCTGATGAGTCCAAATTAGATTTTTGGTTGCAACCGCCATGCCTTTGTGAGACACAGAGTAGGTGAAAGGATGATCTCCGCATGTGTGGTTCCCACCGTGAAGCATGGAGGAGGTGAGATGGTGTGGGGGTGCTTTGCTGGTGACGCTGTCTGTGATTTATTTAGAATTCAAGGCACACTTAACCAGCATGGCTACCACAGCTCTGACAGCGATACGCCATCCCATCTGGTTTGCGCTTAGTGGGACTGTCATTTGTTTTTCAACAGGACAATGACCCAACACATCTCCAGGCTGTGTAAGGGCTATTTGCCCAAAAAGGAGAGTGATGAGTGCTGCATCAGATGACCTGGCCTCCACAATCACCCGTCCTCAACCCAATTGAGCTGGTTGAGTAGGACTGCAGAGTGAAGGAAAAGCAGGTAACAAGTGCTCAGCATGTGGGAACTCCTTCAAAACTGTTGGAAAGGCATTCCAGGTGAAGCTGGTTGAGAGAATGCCAAGTGTGTGCAAAGATGTCACCAAGGCAAAGGGTGGTTACTTTGAAGAATCTCAAATATAAAATATATTTAGATTTGTTTAACACTTTTTTTGGTTACTACATGATTCCATATGTGTTAATTCATAGTTTTGATGTCTTCATTATTATTCTACAATGTAGAAAATAGTAAAAATAAAGAAAATCCTTTGAAATGAATAGGTGTGTCCAAACTTTTAACTGGTACTGTTTATATTAGGTATTTTGATTGTTTTCAGTGTATTTTGAACCCTTTCAGACAATGTGACTAATCACGTAAAAAAGTGTGCACTAAAATTACTGATTAACAACAATAACAATTTAACTGATTAACTCTGACAGCCCTACTAATAGCCGATGTACTCTAAGCAATAGAGTAATAAGTAAGTAATGATAGACTACGAGCATCAGGGTTTTCTCTGCGGTCTGCCGAGTAATTTTAGCCATTTGAGGAAGTGGTATCTCTCATTTTTGTTTTTAACATCCCATTCAGATTCAGGCCATGTTTAACAATACATCCTTCTTCCCTTCCTTGAAGAAATCTCTGATCTAACATGGCTGGTTGGTTGAAGGTGATGTGATAGAACCATTGCTTATACCTAACTATTTTGTTATTGTACAGTTATTACTAGCGTCATGTCAAGGGGGTGTACTTGTAGATCAAGTTGCCTCACGCTCCAGCAACAGGAGATAGGCTCCTCCATATGGGCCGTTCTGGCTCGGACAAGTGCTTTGTTTCTGGCCATTTTGAGCCTGTAATCGAACCCACAAATGCTGATGCTCCAGATACTCAATTAGTCTAAAGAAGGCCAGATGTATTGCTTCTTTTAATCAGCACAACAGTTTTCAGCTGTGCTGGCATAATTGCAAAAGGGTTTTCTAATGATCAATCAGCCTTTTAAATTGATAAACTTGGATTAGCTAACACCACGTGCCATTGGAACACAGGAGTGATGGTTGCTGATAATGGGCTTCTGTACACCTATGTAGATATTCCATTTTAAAAATCTGCCGTTTCCAACTACAATAGTCATTTACAACATTAACAATGTCTACACTGTATTTCTGATCAATTTGATGTTATTTTAATGGTAAAAAAATTGCTTTTCTTTCAAAAACAAGGACATTTCTAAGTGACCCCAAACTTTTGAACGGTAGTGTATATTTTTTACAAATCAATAATTGGAGTCAAAGAGCACAATACTGTCGCATAACGCTTAGCTTCACTCATTTATGGAGAAGAAAAAGAACACACAACCCAAACCTAAAATAAGCTAATCCTCTTCCCCCTGAGGGAACCAGCAAACAAAAACATCATAATTGCGACTGCACTTCACGTGCCAGTACACCCTTCTTCTTCTTGCCCAACAACAGGCTGATACACCTTCAACAGACACACAGGGTGCGTCTCAAATGGCATAGGGCTCTGGTCAAAGTAGTGCACTCTATAGGGAATTGGGGTGCCATTTGGAACGCTACTACAGTAAAGTGAATAGGGGAAGAGACCCAGTCATTCGGCTGTAGAGCTTTAATGTCATAACAACCATAAACCTACACAATGGTTCATGTGTGAATACAGTGCATTTAGACAAGAGCTTTAGTTCTAAAGGCTTACTAAACAATAGTAGCTCAATAACTAAGCTCTTATGAATTGAGACTATTCTGAAGAATAGCCAAAGCATAAGTCTATTTTCCAATTGAAATAGAGAGAGAGAGAGAGAGAGAGAGAGAGAGAGAGAGAGAGAGAGAGAAAGAGAGAGAGAGAGAGAGTGTGCGTGTCAGACAGAAAGACAGCGGCAAACAGAGAGACATGCTTGTAAATATTGCACACTTCTAGTTGATGTGAAGAAAATGGGAATACAGCCTTACAGTCAGTCAGTCAGCCAGCCATACAGTCAGTCAGTCAGCCATACAGTCAGTCATAGTCAGCCAGTCAGGCGGTGCTGAAGATATACTGTCCCATGTCACCAAATCCCTGTTGGTTTCTGCTACCCTAGATTGAGACCTGAAAGAGCCCGAGCGGGGAACATTTGGGATTGATTTGCTGCTATTTTTACATGTCCTACTTGAAATAAAGGCTTCAGAGATACAGTCAGAGACCGTCGGCCTCAACATCAATGGGAGCCCTGAAAGTGTTTTTCGAAATCAAAAGTAAGTCAAAGGGAAGTCCTTCAGAACCTGAATAAGGGGAATCTCTTTGCTACAGCAGTGTATATGACACAGACTAGTGATAACCAATGTATTCAGGAGGCAACGGGGTGGAAGGAGACATATTCCTCCTCTCCTTCCACCCCATTCCCACTGTAACAGGAAAATAATACATTCTTTAGAGCAACAAAAATAAACATGCTGTCAGCCACACACACACACACAGTGCATTTTATAAACAGAAAGGTCGCCTCAGTTCACAGTGTACCTTGGTATGCAGGAGGATTCACACAGCAGCAATTTCATTTCTCATTGGCCCATAAATCTAAATGGAACATACACTTTTAACAATAACCATTGGATGTGTCCCAAATGGCCCCCTGATCCCTTTATAGTGCACTACTTTTGACCAGGGCCTTATGGGTCCTCCTGCTCTGTGGGCCCTGGTCGAAAGTAGTGCACAATGAAGGGAATAGGGTGCCATTTGGAACGCATCCATGTCTTTGAGAATAAAGCCGAGGCAGGCTATTATCCTCTAGCTATTAGAATTCTAGCTAGCTGTGATGACTGATCACAGGCAGTAATACTCTGCAGTAGCAGTGACATTATACACATGACGGTGCATTACAGCATCGCCTCCAGGGCTTCTGGCACTGTCATGCCTTACAGAAGTCCCTCTTGGATCTTAAGTTAATACTTAATGTAAACAAAACAAGATCCATGCTATTATCTAGGTCCCATAACGTCTAGGTCACATAACGTCGCCTTAAGTGACCTTGAAATGACTAGCCTGAACAGAACACAAATCAAACGAGTTCCCTCTGGTAAATATCTTGACTAACCTGTACATGTACACACGCACATCGACTCGGTACCCCCTCTACATAGCGGCGTTATTGTATTGCGTTACTTATTTTTGTACTTTAGTTTATTTAGTATATTATTTCTTAACTCTTATTTTTCGTTAAACTGCATTGTTGGTTAAGGGCTTTTCAGTCAGCATTTCACAGTAAGGTCTATCTATACCTGTTGTATTCGGCACGTGACAAATTAAATTTGATCTTGGTATCTGGCTAGATGATAAATATGCATGTTACTGAGCTGGTAAAGAAATTGATGATCAAAATGTGATTATTTTTACAGAAATAGAGCATGTCCGTCTTTTGATAATAGAAAGGAAGTTGTCCAGGCAACTTTTGTCTGTTTTAGATTACCGGGATATAATCTACTGGCATGCGGAAGCTTCCACACCTAAACCTCTAGATGCTGTTTTCCCATTGTGCCCAGGCAGCCTAGTGGTTAGAGTGTTGGACTAGTAACCGAAAGGTTACAAGATCGAATCCCCGAGCTGACAAGGTAAAAATCTGTCGTTCTGCCCCTGAACAAGGCAGTTAACCCACTGTTCCTAGGCAGTCAATGTATATAAGAATTTGTTCTTAACTGACTTGCCTAGTTAGATAAAAATGACTAGGGATGGTTTTAGAACTCACCATTGTGTATTGTATCAAAAGGTGGGTTGGGCCTCTGTAAGAGAGCAGCATTCCCTTCTGTTACTTTACAAAGCGCTCCTGCAGAAACGTCCAACGTATCTGACCACACTGGTCAAGGTCACCATAGAATACAGTACAGTCACCATAGAATACAGTACAAGCGCACAAGATTGGATAGTGCAAGAGGTTCCGAGGGTGGCTTCTGATTTAGGGAGAGACGGTACTAGTTTAAATGCTCCACAGATGTGGATCATGTTGCAGGGGAGGCTCAGGCTTGCCTGTTGCCCTGTAGGGAATGTAAAACATTAGTGGGGAATGATCGAAGTGAGGTAATTTAGTACTTTTATTGTGTTTTGTATTTACGTGTGTGTTTGTATTGTGCAGAGCTCATTTGAAAAAGAGACTTAATATAACACCCTGTTAAAAAATAAAAGGTTAATAAATAAAATACAATTAACGTGCTGGTCCCAAACATCCTCCCATTCACAGGACACACACTCCCACGGTGGAGGAACGACACAGTGCAGAGGGATCTTGTCAGGAGAGACAGCTCTGCATCTCTCCCTCCCCGCCACTCCCCCTGCTGAGGTGCAGAATGCTGTGAATGGCCACAGTCACCAGCACTCACTAGACAGAGAGTCACTCTGTGACCAGCACTGGAGACCAGACAGAGTCTCAATCTGTGACCAGCACGGCAGATCAGGCAGAGGGGAACAAAGGAGATACTGTGATCTTCAATCACATGGACGCTCATAGTGCTAGTGGAGGCACGCAAACACACCCTCTCGTTCTGCCAGCTGTCCTCCTACCGCTCCCTGGGCCCCCCTGGCCCCCCAGCTGTGACTGATACCCCCACCTCCAGCAGGCTTGGGTGAGTTCCAGGGAGGTCTGGATTTTACAAAACACAGTCGTAGCCCCCCCCCCCCCCACTCACCCCACAGAGTTCCCCCTGTACCCCCATCCCTGCTGCCAGAAGTACTAGGACCACAGCGTAATTCCTCACCCCTGCAGATCAGGCTCACTGAACAGCTAGTAGCTAGCTACATGCACCACCTTCAACAACCCTGCCAATAGCTAGGCCCCACACAGCCTGGGCTATGTCAGAGAAATGATACTGTATACTGCTGGCTGGGGACATTTAAAAGCTGGAATCCTTCATGTGGAAACAGCCACATCCGTTTGCAATATTACAACAACATATAAGTTACTGCAAACAACCAACACAGTTTTTCCCGTCTGACATCATTGAACAACCGATAGAAGAGCACAACATGTATATTAAAAATAAAAACAAATCACCCTTAGTTCAGCAACAAAAACAAGAGCGGTGGTGGGGCCGGCCATTGGTGCTGTTTCCCCCTACTGCAGACTCCATCTTTTACTGACATTTACCTCATGCCTCCATTGTTTGCTTTACCACCCTCATCTCTATACCCATGCCTTTACAAAGCCAATAAAAACAAACTATTTGTCACATGGACAGAATACAAAAGGAATAAAATAAATGTGTGTATTTATTGTACACGTGTAGTGTATGTGTGTGTCAAAGTCGTGTGTATATATATATATATATATACTTACATACATACATACATACATACATACACACACATATACATACACAGACCATTTAAATAACAAAACTATTAAATAACTCATATGGAATCATGTAGTAACCAAAAAAGTGTTATGCAAAACAAAATATATTTTTTTATTTGAAATTCTTCAAAGTAGCCACCCTTTGCCTTGATGACAGCTTTGCATACACTTGGCATTCTCTCCACCAGCTTCATGAGGTAGTCACCTGGAATGCATCTCAATTAACAGGTGTGCCTTGTTAAAAAGTTAATTTGTGGAATTTCTTTCCTTCTTAATGTGTTTGAGCCAATCAGTTGTGTTGTGACAAGGTAGAGGGGGTACACAGAAGATAGCCCTATTAGGCAGAATATCAATTTCACATTATGGCAAGAACAGCTCAAATAAGCAAAGAGAAATGACAATCCATCATTACTTTAAGACAATCTAGAAAGTTTCAAGAACCTTATAAAAGTTTCTTCAAGTGCAGTTGCAAAAACCATCAAGCGCTATGATGAAACTGGCTCTCATGAGGACCACCACAGGAAAGGAAGACCCAGAGTTACCTCTGCTGCAGAGGATAAGTTCATTAGAGTTACCAGCCTTAGAAATTGCAGCCCAAATAAATGCATCACAGAGTTCAAGTAACAGACACATCTCAACATCAACTGTTCAGGAGGAGACTTGGGACGCGCATAGGCCTTTCATCCCTCTGCTTCAGTCAGACTAAAATAGGGATCATCAACTAGATTCAGCCGTGGGCAGATGTTTTCTTGAGCGGATGGTCAGGGGGGGGGGGACTGTTACGGATACAAGTATTCTGTGTGTATCCTGTGTGTATTTCTTTTCTCTCCTTCTCCCCTACTCACAGGTGACAATCATCATTCCCCAATCAGTCATCAATCAGTCCCTAATCAGAAGACACCTGCTCCTTTTCTCCTACCCAATCACATTCCCTTTCCCTTGGTTTAAAAACCCTGTCAGTTGTTTACTCTGGAGCTTGATCTCTTTGTGTTGCCATCTCTCTGTAAATGCCATATGTTTGTAGATCTCTTGTGTGGTTTAGCATCTACATGTCACTTTGTCCACACCTGTGAGTATTGTGTTTGTTATGGTGTTTGAGTGTTTGTTTGATAGTGGGAAAAGGGGGTAACCAGACAGGGGGTAACCAAGGGGGTAACCAGAAAAAGGTAAACTTTGTTAAATACACTAGTTAGAACTGGGCGGACCACCCACTGTATTTTTGGTTAGTTGTTGTTGAAATAGGCTAGTCTAGCTTAGGGGTGTTTTTGGATGCTTATTATTTCTTTCCTTGGGTCCAGCTCAGCCCCTTTTCCTGCCCCCCCATTACTGTGTGTTTGCTAATAAACCCTGAGTTTGACGGTAGAATTTAAGTTGTCGTGGTTATTTCGTTCTCACCGTTACTTTGTCACTATTACACTTTGCATGAGTCTCGATACCATCCCCCCTAGACTGCCGGGCCAAAGGGATTCGTAACAGGGGCATAATTACAAATCATTTATAGACTCAAATTGACCACAAGAAGCCCAAACAGATTAAATATTTTACGAAAACATTTGTATGCGATCATACAGTGTACAAAACATTAGGAACACCTGCTCTTTCCATGACATATGCTGACCAGATGAATCCAGGTGAAAGCTATGATCCCTTATTGATATCACCTGTTAAATCCAATTCAATCTGTGTAGATTGGCAAAAGGGGGTGCAACTCAATATTAGGAAGGTGTTCCTAATGCTTTGTACACTCGGCGTATATCTCTCTTATGCGTGGTAATACTTTGGAACAGATTTCCCCAAAAAATAATCACTTGGAGCTGATTCGCTGTTTTTAGTCTTTAATCTCCATCAATTAAAACCATTAATTGGGGGCCCAAATTTGGTCCGTGGGCCATCAGTTGAGGAACCCTGGGTTACACCTTTCATTGGGTTTGCAGAGGGCTGTTATTCTTTCCTCTAGTAAAATGTCTACGACACTGCTCAGGGGACTCACCCTACACTTATGGTGCAGTAGTTTCATGCGATTGAACTCTAGTCTATTTTGGGATATGAACATCATGAACATAAAGAGAATTTAAAATGGCATAATTGTTTTTTCTGGGTTAATTATTGCATGTAACCCATACTTTTGTGTAACAGGGAGAGAGAACAAACATGAAGAGCAAGGCCTCTGCTGTGCTTCAAACTGAGCTCTCATTGCAACGGGTAATATGTCATTATAATGATGTCATCAAATAGCATCCATTTGTCACGATGCTGTGAATTCAGAGGAACAACAGATCTTGTTTCACATGATGTGTTCAACTCAAGAGGCCAGACTCTGGCCAGACTCATATGAATATATTGAGAAACAACCACAGCAAAAGGGGTTGTAAGATGACACTGTATGTTGCCTTGTTTCCTGCAAAGTATCCGTTCGTACAGGAAATAGATCAGATCACATGATGCAGCAACAGGAAGTGGTGGCTCACCTTCCACTAGTCTGGGGCATTCCCCCTCCTCCACCCCGTTCTAAGGACACACTGTCCTCTTTTTCTACTGGGGCTCCTTCCTTCACGTTGTTTCATTCTATCTAGACCGTCTGTCTGGATTCAGAAATGCACACAGACCAGTTAGACAGATCTCAGTCTGCCCCTCCAGGCAAAGAGACTACCTTCAACACACAAGCCTCCAGCCAGCCAGCCAGTCCTAGACTATTAGAGCGGCAAGTGCTGCTGCTGGCATCAAAAGCACTGTCCCTCTTTATTTGTAGACACTCGCTCTGGGGAGTGCAGAATCTGAGAATCTGTGACAAAGTTCCACAGCAGGTGGCCTGCAGATGTGGTGGGGGGATTGACTTGCCAACGATGGTGACAGTCAGGGACAGTGAGAATTCCAGTTCAGCAAAATAAGAAAATGCCTTGAGGGTCCTCTTCCATCCAGCTGCAATGTTGACCCAAACAGGCTGTTCACTACATAGTGTACTAGCTTTGACCAGAGCCCCTATGGGCCCCTATTCCCAACACTGTCTGCTGTAGCAACCGCAGAAGATAAATCCACACAAGGAAAAGAGAAACAAATCTCCCCCCCCCCCCCCCCCCTCTCCCCATGCTCCAGTTGGTCCCACCAGGTGTGTGTGTGTGTGTGTGTGTGTGTGTGTGTGTGTGTGTGTGTGTGCGTGCGTGCAGGGGTAAGCCAACTTCCACAGATGTTGCTGTAACTGAATACACATCTGCCTCCTGGGAGAGCAAGGGATGTGACAGACAGGGGGGAGGGGCGCCAAATCACCCTGGCAACGAGCGATACATAATCCAAACCGGAGCAGTTGTTATGGCTCCTGACGTTCTAATCTGGAGTGTCCGGCAGATGCTCTGTGAGCAGATTCAGAATCACCACACAGGCAGACAGGCTCCTCATTTGAGGACAAAGATGAATATTACAGAGGCGTCGATCTATCTCTGTCCCCCCCCCCCTTTCTACCGGGTGATGAAAAGCATGAAGGTGTGAGTTTAAACTGGCAGAAAATGTCTGGCTGAAAATACCAAAGATAGAGAAAACATCACAGATTCTGTATGCGTCCCAAATGGCACCCTATTCCTTACTTTATAGGGCACTACTTTTGAGCAAATCCCTATGGGCCCCCGGCAAACGTAGTGCACTACATTGTGAATAGGTTGCAATGCTATTTGGGACAAACGCACTGCTTTTCTTGAATTTTCTATTATCTGACAGTCAGATTCCAGGTTTTGTGTTTGTGAGCTGTTGTTAAACTCAAGGTCAGCCTGCGATGAATGACAGAGTCAACTTAAGACAGTGTATCACTGCCCTGGGAACATGACTCCAACACAACACACACACACACACACACACACACACACACAGTCTTATCCAGCTTTACTGGTATCCAGAATTCAGGGTCAGTATAAAGATCACAACACCACAGAAGAAGTATGAAACAAGCTCTCGCAGAGAAAGCATTAACACATTTGTAGACCTAATTAGTGTTTGGAAATGAATGTCTGCAGTTCATTTAGCTAGTACTACATCCTTAAAACAAATCGCCATATCTCTCAAATATTAGTCTCTTTCAAATAAAACATCTATCTTGGTATCATAATTATTAAATGCCAGCCTTATGCAATTTTCTTTCCTTGATGTGGTAAAAAGGAGCCCATCAATTTGGTTTGCGTACGCAGTGTTGTTTTATTAGGCTATGGCTTCATTTGCATAGCCAAACCTTACTGGAGTGGAAATGAGAAACAGATCAAAGAGATAACAAGAGGGTCAGTCAAGGGAGGGGGGAGGAGTAAGAAACACACACAGAGAGAGAAAGAGCAAGAGAGCTCATGGTTTCTTAGAAACCGAGCAACCTGGTCCATCTCTCCCTCCATCCAATCTAACGCTGTGCTTTATTTCCAGTTCATCTCACGATCCATCCATCCATCCGTGTTGCCCTCTCCCATCAGGGCCAGGCTTTGATGAGACCTGCATCCTGCGCTGTGAGCGGCAGGGGGGAGAGAGACGGAGGAGAAGAGCGCTGTGGCTATGACTGGCATGCCGCGTCCGTAATGCACAAGGCACGGACAGGGAGCAGGGAGGGAGAGACTCACGCAGACACACACGGACGGCAGAGCTACAGCATAGGGAGAATGTGATGTAGTGCTCTCCATCAGGGTAAGGGACAGGCCTGTGAATCACTGTCAGTGTAGAGACGGGATCAAAACAGAGGCTATATAGTCTACCGTAGAGACGGGATCAGAACAGAGGCTATATAGTCTACCGTAGAGACGGGATCAGAACAGAGGCTATAAAGTCTACAGTAGAGACGGGATCAGAACAGAGGCTTTATAGTCTACAGTAGAGAAGGGATCAGAACAGAGGCTATATAGTCTACAGTAGAGACGGGATCAGAACAGAGGCTATATAGTCTACAGTAAAGACGGGATCAGAACAGAGGCTATATAGTCTACAGTAGAGACGGGATCAGAACAGAGGCTATATAGTCTACCGTAGAGACGGGATCAGAACAGAGGCTATATAGTCTACCGTAGAGACGGGATCAGAACAGAGGCTATATAGTCTACCGTAGAGACGGGATCAGAACAGAGGCTATATAGTCTACCGTAGAGACGGGATCAGAACAGAGGCTATATAGTCTACAGTAGAGACGGGATCAGAAACAGAGGCTATATAGTCTACAGTAGAGACGGGATCAGAAACAGAGGCTATATAGTCTACAGTAGAGACGGGATCAGAAACAGAGGCTATATAGTCTACAGTAGAGACGGGATCAGAAACAGAGGCTATATAGTCTACAGTAGAGACGGGATCAGAAACAGAGGCTATATAGTCTACAGTAGAGACGGGATCAGAACAGAGGCTATATAGTCTACCGTAGAGACGGGATCAGAACAGAGGCTATATAGTCTACCGTAGAGACGGGATCAGAACAGAGGCTATATAGTCTACCGTAGAGACGGGATCAGAACAGAGGCTATATAGTCTACCGTAGAGACGGGATCAGAACAGAGGCTATATAGTCTACAGTAGAGACGGGATCAGAACAGAGGCTATATAGTCTACCGTAGAGACGGGATCAGAAACAGAGGCTATATAGTCTACAGTAGAGACGGGATCAGAAACAGAGGCTATATAGTCTACAGTAGAGACGGGATCAGAAACAGAGGCTATATAGTCTACAGTAGAGACGGGATCAGAAACAGAGGCTATATAGTCTACAGTAGAGACGGGATCAGAAACAGAGGCTATATAGTCTACAGTAGAGACGGGATCAGAAACAGAGGCTATATAGTCTACAGTAGAGACGGGATCAGAAACAGAGGCTATATAGTCTACAGTAGAGACGGGATCAGAACAGAGGCTATATAGTCTACAGTAGAGACGGGATCAGAACAGAGGCTATATAGTCTACAGTAGAGACGGGATCAGAACAGAGGCTATATAGTCTACAGTAGAGACGGGATCAGAACAGAGGCTATATAGTCTACAGTAGAGACGGGATCAGAACAGAGGCTATATAGTCTACCGTAGAGACGGGATCAGAACAGAGGCTATATAGTCTACCGTAGAGACGGGATCAGAACAGAGGCTATATAGTCTACAGTAGAGACGGGATCAGAACAGAGGCTATATAGTGTACAGTAGAGACGGGATCAGAAACAGAGGCTATATAGTGTACAGTAGAGACGGGATCAGAAACAGAGGCTATATAGTCTACAGTAGAGACGGGATCAGAAACAGAGGCTATATAGTCTACAGTAGAGACGGGATCAGAAACAGAGGCTATATAGTCTACAGTAGAGACGGGATCAGAACAGAGGCTATATAGTCTACAGTAGAGACGGGATCAGAACAGAGGCTATATAGTCTACCGTAGAGACGGGATCAGAACAGAGGCTATATAGTCTACCGTAGAGACGGGATCAGAACAGAGGCTATATAGTCTACCGTAGAGACGGGATCAGAACAGAGGCTATATAGTCTACCGTAGAGACGGGATCAGAACAGAGGCTATATAGTCTACCGTAGAGACGGGATCAGAACAGAGGCTATATAGTCTACCGTAGAGACGGGATCAGAAACAGAGGCTATATAGTGTACAGTAGAGACGGGATCAGAAACAGAGGCTATATAGTGTACAGTAGAGACGGGATCAGAAACAGAGGCTATATAGTGTACAGTAGAGACGGGATCAGAAACAGAGGCTATATAGTGTACAGTAGAGACGGGATCAGAAACAGAGGCTATATAGTGTACAGTAGAGACGGGATCAGAAACAGAGGCTATATAGTCTACAGTAGAGACGGGATCAGAAACAGAGGCTATATAGTCTACAGTAGAGACGGGATCAGAAACAGAGGCTATATAGTCTACAGTAGAGACGGGATCAGAACAGAGGCTATATAGTCTACAGTAGAGACGGGATCAGAACAGAGGCTATATAGTCTACAGTAGAGACGGGATCAGAACAGAGGCTATATAGTCTACAGTAGAGACGGGATCAGAACAGAGGCTATATAGTCTACAGTAGAGACGGGATCAGAACAGAGGCTATATAGTCTACAGTAGAGACGGGATCAGAACAGAGGCTATATAGTCTACAGTAGAGACGGGATCAGAACAGAGGCTATATAGTCTACCGTAGAGACGGGATCAGAACAGAGGCTATATAGTCTACCGTAGAGACGGGATCAGAACAGAGGCTATATAGTCTACCGTAGAGACGGGATCAGAAACAGAGGCTATATAGTCTACAGTAGAGACGGGATCAGAACAGAGGCTATATAGTCTACAGTAGAGACGGGATCAGAACAGAGGCTATATAGTCTACAGTAGAGACGGGATCAGAACAGAGGCTATATAGTCTACAGTAGAGACGGGATCAGAACAGAGGCTATATAGTCTACCGTAGAGACGGGATCAGAAACAGAGGCTATATAGTCTACAGTAGAGACGGGATCAGAAACAGAGGCTATATAGTCTACAGTAGAGACGGGATCAGAAACAGAGGCTATATAGTCTACAGTAGAGACGGGATCAGAACAGAGGCTATATAGTCTACAGTAGAGACGGGATCAGAACAGAGGCTATATAGTCTACAGTAGAGACGGGATCAGAACAGAGGCTATATAGTCTACAGTAGAGACGGGATCAGAACAGAGGCTATATAGTCTACAGTAGAGACGGGATCAGAACAGAGGCTATATAGTCTACAGTAGAGACGGGATCAGAACAGAGGCTATATAGTCTACAGTAGAGACGGGATCAGAACAGAGGCTATATAGTCTACCGTAGAGACGGGATCAGAACAGAGGCTATATAGTCTACCGTAGAGACGGGATCAGAACAGAGGCTATATAGTCTACCGTAGAGACGGGATCAGAAACAGAGGCTATATAGTCTACCGTAGAGACGGGATCAGAACAGAGGCTATATAGTCTACAGTAGAGACGGGATCAGAACAGAGGCTATATAGTCTACAGTAGAGACGGGATCAGAACAGAGGCTATATAGTCTACAGTAGAGACGGGATCAGAACAGAGGCTATATAGTCTACCGTAGAGACGGGATCAGAACAGAGGCTATATAGTCTACCGTAGAGACGGGATCAGAACAGAGGCTATATAGTCTACCGTAGAGACGGGATCAGAACAGAGGCTATATAGTCTACCGTAGAGACGGGATCAGAACAGAGGCTATATAGTCTACCGTAGAGACGGGATCAGAACAGAGGCTATATAGTCTACCGTAGAGACGGGATCAGAACAGAGGCTATATAGTCTACCGTAGAGACGGGATCAGAACAGAGGCTATATAGTCTACAGTAGAGACGGGATCAGAACAGAGGCTATATAGTCTACAGTAGAGACGGGATCAGAACAGAGGCTATATAGTCTACAGTAGAGACGGGATCAGAACAGAGGCTATATAGTCTACAGTAGAGACGGGATCAGAACAGAGACTATATAGTCTACAGTAGAGACGGGATCAGAACAGAGGCTATATAGTCTACAGTAGAGACGGGATCAGAACAGAGGCTATATAGTCTACAGTAGAGACGGGATCAGAACAGAGGCTATATAGTCTACCGTAGAGACGGGATCAGAACAGAGGCTATATAGTCTACCGTAGAGACGGGATCAGAACAGAGGCTATATAGTCTACCGTAGAGACGGGATCAGAAACAGAGGCTATATAGTCTACCGTAGAGACGGGATCAGAACAGAGGCTATATAGTCTACCGTAGAGACGGGATCAGAACAGAGGCTATATAGTCTACAGTAGAGACGGGATCAGAACAGAGGCTATATAGTCTACAGTAGAGACGGGATCAGAACAGAGGCTATATAGTCTACAGTAGAGACGGGATCAGAACAGAGGCTATATAGTCTACCGTAGAGACGGGATCAGAACAGAGGCTATATAGTCTACCGTAGAGACGGGATCAGAACAGAGGCTATATAGTCTACAGTAGAGACGGGATCAGAACAGAGGCTATATAGTCTACAGTGGAGACGGGATCAGAACAGAGGCTATATAGTCTACCGTAGAGACGGGATCAGAACAGAGGCTATATAGTCTACAGTAGAGACGGGATCAGAACAGAGGCTATATAGTCTACAGTAGAGACGGGATCAGAACAGAGGCTATATAGTCTACAGTAGAGACGGGATCAGAACAGAGGCTATATAGTCTACAGTAGAGACGGGATCAGAACAGAGGCTATATAGTCTACCGTAGAGACGGGATCAGAACAGAGGCTATATAGTCTACAGTAGAGACGGGATCAGATCAGAGGCTATATAGTCTACAGTAGAGACGGGATCAGAACAGAGGCTATATAGTCTACAGTAGAGACGGGATCAGAACAGAGGCTATATAGTCTACCGTAGAGACGGGATCAGAACAGAGGCTATATAGTCTACCGTAGAGACGGGATCAGAACAGAGGCTATATAGTCTACAGTAGAGACAGG
This sequence comes from Salvelinus namaycush, assembly GCF_016432855.1. Taxonomy (NCBI): domain Eukaryota; kingdom Metazoa; phylum Chordata; class Actinopteri; order Salmoniformes; family Salmonidae; genus Salvelinus; species Salvelinus namaycush. The sequence continues at coordinate 9,353,141 of NC_052333.1, read as the reverse complement.
ATCAGAACAGAGGCTATATAGTCTACAGTAGAGACGGGATCAGAACAGAGGTGTGTGCAGCTATTAACATACCGTAAATACCATAGTATATAGACAAACAAAAGCAGGCTAGAGAAATGATGCCAGGGGGCTTGGATGTTGTTTTTGGGGCCTTTGTACCACGCCCTGAAAATGAGGGGAAACACTAACAGGAGCTATACATTAGCAGAAGGCCCAGTGACCAGGGAGCGTGATCCTCCTGTCGTTTTAGTGTAGAACTCTGATAACCACTGAATTAATATACTATGACCTTGTGGCAGTGTCTGTGCATCAGAGGAGCAGAGGGGTGGATGTTTACACCGGCTGTCTTCATCCTGGTCAAGCCATCAGGATCAAGGCTGAATTTCTCACTGATCCGTGTACATCAGCAGTCCCCTTCATAATATTTTCATGTGGAGATCCACGACAGCGATGGAGAGAAGGAAGAAAAGAGAAAAGGAGAGGTTGAAGAGAGCAGGAGCGCGACGAGAAGAAGGTCGCTCCAATGAACGCAGCAGTAGGAGAGACCAGTGACCGATACTCTAACACACACGGAGTCCACAGCTGGAGTCAACCTGTGTGAACGGCTGGGTCGCACACCAGCATGCTCCAGCTAATGGAGACCACATGTATATAACAGAGAGAAATATGATCAACACATCCAACATCATGCTGATACACTCACACCACAGCACCACGCTGCCTACACACACACCAGAGATAGAAACCACACACCCGCACAATGCTAGGCTATACTTAGATAAATGCAAAACACTAAAACGTTGACTGGTCTGACTGGTTCATACTACAGGGAACTAAATACCAAAACGCTACATACCAACTCTTCCACAGACAGCTGGAAAAGGGTAGACCAAGTACATAACTATCAGTTAGCAAACTGGTTCAAATATCTGTGGGGAGGGATGGTCTGTGGTGGTGGGATGGTCTGTGGTGGTGGGATGGTCTGTGGTGGTGGGATGGTCTGTGGTGGTGGGATGGTCTGTGGGGAGGGATGGTCTGTGGTGGTGGGATGGTCTGTGGGGAGGGATGGTCTGTGGGGAGGGATGGTCTGTGGTGGTGGGATGGTCTGTGGTGGTGGGATGCTAAAAACAAAACAGTCACGAACATCTGACAAACACTAAAGTCATTAGGACCAAAGTCTTCTTGAGTACAACTGGAATGCTAGTGGAGTGGGCAAGGTGAGGAGATACTATCATTTACCTGATTATTTATTTGTGAACTGTACAGTTAACTCTGTTGAGCTGGCTGTAGGATAACAGAATGTCAAACCTACTTGAGGGGGCTTTGTAGCCCTTAAATCAGAGACAGACAGACAGAGAAAGGAGGACTGCCAGGCGAGGTTTTCTATTCATAAATTGCAAAGGTTGCACTTGGGAGGTGGGAGGGTGCCAAACTGCAGAGTATAATTTATGAGCACCCAGGCGCATTTGTGGTGAATCTGAATGAACCCCCCCCCCCCCACACCCCACCCTCTCTCAAAGTGGAGATCCCGAATCAGCACTCCTTTCAGTCAGAAACCTCATCTGGGGACAAAGTATGTATCAAGCGTCTCAGAGTAGGAGTGCTGATTTGGGATGAGTTCAGCTTTTTAGGTGATAATAATTCAGATTATTATGGACAGGGAGAACGTTATCCTATATCAGCAGTCCTACTCGGAGACTCTGGTTTACTACACACGCCGATCTCCACATTATTACTGTGCTTAAACTGAATTCCTCTCCATCAATGAGGCTTATAAATGGGAAACATTTGAGGGGAAAACCAAGGCTGGAACAATTAACATGGTGTCATTTTCAGTAAGACCCTTTAGGGTTTTAGACATTTTTATTTAGTCGAGAAGTTAGCAGACGCTTGTTATGACCAGTTAAACACTCTTTTCCCCTATGTGTGTGTGTGTTATGACCAGTAAAACAGTATTTCCCCTGTGTGTACATTCCTTTGACATACTGTTCTTCAGGTGTCTATAAAATGCATGATATTTTGCTGACACACATATCACTTCTGGGCTGCTAGTCAAGGCCTTCTAGACCTGACACACATATCACTTCTGGGCTGCTAGTCAAGGCCTTCCAGACCTGACACACATATCACTTCTGGGCTGCTAGTCAAGGCCTTCCAGACCTGACACACATATCACTTCTGGGCTGCTAGTCAAGGCCTTCCAGACCTGACACACATATCACTTCTGGGCTGCTAGTCAAGGCCTTCCAGACCTGACATATCACTTCTGGGCTGCTAGTCAAGGCCTTCCAGACCTGACACACATATCACTTCTGGGCTGCTAGTCAAGGCCTTCCAGACCTGACACATATCACTTCTGGGCTGCTAGTCAAGGCCTTCCAGACCTGACACACATCACTTCTGGGCTGCTAGTCAAGGCCTTCCAGATCTGACACACCGGTCCTCCAGGAGTGAAGAAGAGTTAGGAGATTTAGGAAAAGGATGTAAGACTAGATTGTTGTGTAGAGTTATGGAAGCATCAAGTGTGAGACACCACATCAATTTTGACACAGATTTGTACTTTGTCACGATTTGACTTCCAAAATGATCTTGTCAGATGAAAGCATACAGTACACTGCCTGATTTTAACAAGTTGTAATCTCAATCATAAGCCTCATACCAAAAGTCCTTATGGCAGAACATGTAGATGCAACAGAGGAACGATGTAACGGTGGGCAACTTTGAGGGCGGCAGGTAGCCTAGCGGTTAAAGCGCTGAGCAAGTAACCAAAATGTCGCTAGGTCGAATCCCAGAGCCAACAAGGTGAAAAATCACTTAACCATAATCGCTCCAGGGTCACCGTTGATAATGGCTGACCCTGGTCATGACCCCACCAAGGGTGTCTCAGGGGGAGTTGGGATATGCAAAAAAACACAATTCTAATTCACACATGGGTATTAATACACACGTGTACATGTGTGAAATGGGACAAATGTAAACAACCACCAAATGATTATTATTAGGGCCCCAATCCAAGACCAATATCAATACACATTATCTTAACCTAGTCTACACTGGCCTTCATGTCCAATGATACTCCATAAATACAGTACATCCAATACAGCAGCATCTACCTACTGCCATCCTGACACCCAGAACATCTAGCAGCCATACTCAGTGGGAGCCAGTATGTTCTGTGTGTGTTTACAGTACCAGTCAAAAGATTGGACACACCTACTTATTTCAAGGGTTTTTCTTTCTTTTTTTTTTTTACTATTTTCTACATTGTAGAACAATAGTGAAGACATCAAAACTATGAAATAACACATATGGACTCATGTAGTAACCATAAAAGTGTTAAACAAATCTAAATATATTTATCTATATTGTGCCAAGAGTGTGCAAAGTTGTCATCAAGGCAAAGGGTGGCTACTTTGAAGAAACACTTTTTTGGTTACTACATGATTCCATGTGTGTTATTTCATAGTTTTGATGTCTTCACTATTATTCTACAATGCAGAAAATAGTAAAAATGAAGAAAAACCCTTGAATGAGTAGGTGTGTCCAAACCGTTGACTGGTACTGTATATCACTCTGGCATGATGACACTGGCACTGCTGTGCCATCACAACACACACATCTCCTCTGGTTAATGGAGCATGGATGAGGTGCTCCAGCCTGGTCTCATAGCAATAGATGTAACATAGTAAATGTAAATCCCGGGACACTCAAGTTAGTATTATATGTTACGTTTTGTGCGGTTACATGGTCGGGGTGGATGAGTGGGGATATAACGCGAATGTCTAGCAACCCAAAGGTTACAAGTTTGAATATATATCATCACAGAAAACTTTAGCATTTTAGCTAATTAGCAAAATGTCAACTACATACTACTTTTTAGCTACAGTACTTTGCAACTACCTACCATGTTAGCCAACCCTTCCCTTAACCCTTTAACCCAACTCCTAAACTTAAACCTAACCCCTAGCCTAGCTAACGTTAGCCATCTAGCAAATTCGTAACATATTGTCTGTCTGGCAAATTTGTAACATATAATACAAATTGTAATTCATAACATATCACACAAAATGGGTGATGGACATCAACAAATTCATTCATACAAAATGTAACTAAATGGAGTGTCTCGGATTTACATATAGAATAATATGAAAATGCTCTGAGACCAGGTTGGTGGCTCAGAAACTGCTCTGCCCTCTGGGAAGAGGCCTCTGAAATCCTCATAGGTACTGTCAAAAACACACAAGACAGTCAAATGAAGCTCAAATAACATGAGAGTGGAGGCTGCTGAGGGGAGAACAGCTCATTATAATGGCTGGAACAGAGAAAATGGAATGGCATCAAACTGTTTTTGATACCATTCCACTGATTCCACTCCAGCCATTACCATGAGCCCGTCCTCCCCAATTAAATTGCCACCAACCTCCTGGGGTGTGTGTGTCTTAGATCTCAAAACAACCATTTCTTGTAGGAGAGCATCAAAGCACTTCAAGATAATGATCCAATCTGTAGAAAACATCTTCTAGCCTACAATGATACACACAATGTGATTAATGACATTGAATTTACTGTGGTTCAAACGATAGCCTGCATGCATGCATCTCCATCCTAGAATAAAGACAAGTAAAACTAGAGAGTGAATATGCTCAAAAACACCTGCATTGGAAGCAGGGGTATATAGGGTGCAGACTTTTCTCCTGTAATTAACGTTTGTTTACACAACAGTGGCCAAAGCTGAACCAGGGACCTCTCTCCTGTAATTCAGGTTTGTTTACAGTGGCCAATGCAACCAGGGATAAAGTCTGGACAGGGGTGTTTTGTAAACAAGCTATCCACTTGTGTTTCAACAAACAACGACTTCATACGAGAACTCTTTCATTGAATTCCAGTGCGGACGCGCCAACTTCATGAGCCGCTGAACTGTTTTGAGCGAGCTTGTCAATCAACAGAGCAGCGCCCAGAACCGCGGCGCCCAGAACCGCGGCGCCCACTCCTGCAGAAAAGTAGCCGATTGATAACATTTCCAGGGCGCGCAAACTATTCTACTGTATAGTGTATAATACAATGTAACAATAGCAGAAATACTGGCTACAGTAGCGAGTCGAACACCGACTATTGACAATTTATTGAGCAGTTCATTCTGGCGTGTATCCTAAACTAGTAGACGCAAAGAAGAAACTGCATGCTTTCTATTAGGCTAAATGAAATAACGTTTTATTTTTTACCAACCTGGCCAAGCGATGGAACTTCTCATGTAGCAAAACGCTGATGTTCAGAGTTTGTGTCACAGTCAGTCGTGCGTGTTCTGTCCCTCTCCTCCGCTCCAGATTATGTTTTCACTTCCTCTTTTTCTCCGCCGTCTGCTGGTTGGCTCCTCTCCTCCGAGACTCGAGCAACGATGCTAGGGATTTTGACCAATTACAACGCAACAAATCCCGACAATCGAAGGGGCACTCCTCGTTAATGGGTGGCAATCAATGACTGTATGGTGTCAATTCATATATTTCATCACTTTCTCTGATGTCCTTCATGTATTAGTAGGTTTAGGCCTATAAATGCATGGTCGGGACGGAATGCTTGTTAGAATATTATGTCATCATTGAACCTCGGATAAGCGCTGCAGAGGGCTCAAGGAACAATGTACTTAATAATTCATAGCTATCGATTAATTCATACATAAAACAGACAGCATCTGGGGGTGGGGTGTTATAACCGTTATCTGAAACAGATGATAATAATAGACAATTATATAAAGGCTACAGTACAGTACAGTCAACACCAGACTTGATTAAATTCATGCCACCTACATCTACTTCCAATATCTAGGCTGCCCCGCAAGAGAGAAAGAGAGAGGAAGGTAGAAAGGGAAGAGGGGGAGAGAGAGCGAGAAAAGACAGAGAGAGGGAGGGAGAGAGGGAGGGAGATAAAGAGAGGGAGGGAGAAAAGGGAGAGGGATGGAGAGAGAGAGAGAGAGAGACAGAGAGGAAGAGAGAGAGAGAGAGAGGAAGAGAGTTAGAGAGAGAGAGAGAGAGAGAGAGAGAGAGAGAGAGAGAGAGAGAGAGAGAGAGAGAGAGAGAGAGAGAGAGAGAGAGAGGAAGAGAGAGAGAGAGAGAGAAAGAGAGAGAGAGAGAGTACAGCATCAGGATTTAAACAGGATCATGTGCCTCTACTGTCTGTCTGGCATATAATCTGGGCTAATGGTGGCCAAACACCCAACCGTTCTCTCTGGTACTAGATCTGGTAGGACAAGACGAAGGAAGATATGAAATGTGACAAGCAAAAAGATAATTAAGAAATGAGTGGTGTTGCATAATATTTGATTGATAATACTCTGTCACGATAACTGTCAATTGTGAAAAAAACAGACCCAGAAATGATATGAAGAAATCCTGTGTTGTGCTATTATTCCATGTTAGGGGCCGATGCTATGGCAGTTTTTGGCAAAGAAGAATTGCATACATAAAATGGAAGATAGTTGATGTTACTGATCGTCTGAAGAGCATCCACAGATGGACTATACAAATAAAGTGTTACCAACCCTAGCCTTTTCTCCTGCCCCATAAAATAGTGGTTCAATATAGAAGCTTTTCTATCTTAACTTTGCCAAAGTGTCTGCCTCGGAGCAGCAGTGTCTCAGTGATCATCTAGGAGATTCATGTCTGTCTCTGCTCAGAGAGAGCGAGAGGGCTACGTGGTGCAGATGGGACACTGTTTAAATGCTGTTGATTTATCTGAGGCCTTTGCTCAAAGCACCAGAGAAAGGAAAGGAGGGAGTTGCCATGAAAAGGAGGATAAGAGAGGGATGGTGAAAGGAGAGATCAAATGAAGCTTTCCATTACTAGGAAACACACACACCTTTAGGCCTAACTTCATGCTGAATCCACTAGGACACTAATCCAAATTCAAATACATCTTTCTCCCCTGAAGGACTGCTTAAAGTCCTCTAATTGGGGTCATTAAAATAAGATTTATAGTTTTGATAACACACTTCTCTAAATAGACATCCTATCATTAGAGAAGGGCAAAGTGGAGAACTCTTGATGTGGCCTGCAGTGTGTGCGTGTTACCGACTACAAAATGGCACATTAGTGAGTAACCTATTCTACCCTGGGATTTCTGAGGTCTTTCAAGATCAAAGGGAAAGTAAAAAAGAAAGGCGCACCAAGGCACTCTTCATATAATTCATTAAAATGACTTTATTTGTATGGGATGTTCAATGGAAACAAACCTTAAAAACTCTGATGTGTTTCGGCTGCGTGGCCTTCGTCAAGGGAAAGTGTTTTCTACCTTTAAAAAGGAAACAGTGCTAACTACTGGGACATTAATGGGACAGTGATCAGCACTGGGACATTATAGGGGATGGAGATGTGGAAGAAACATAAACATCGGTCGCCCCCTGCACAGTAGATCACCTGCTGGGTGTTGACGAAGGCTGGCGATTCAACATGTACGGGACCCATACATGGCAAGCAGGTACAAGCTCCGCAAATCCATTAGGGACGCAAAAAGACAAAGCCTCAAACTTGAATTGATGTTTGCTATTCACACGGCCGTAACATATCTGAACAAGAGGTACATCTTCACTACCGGTCAAAAGTTTTAGAACACCTATTCATTCAAGGGTTTCTCTTTATTTTTACTGTTTTCTACATTGTAGAATAATAGTGAAGACATCAAAACTATTAAATAACACGTGGAATCATGTAGTAACCAAAAAAGTATTAAACAAATTAAAATAGATTTTGTTTGAGATTCTTCAAATAGCCACCCTTTGCCTTGAAGACAGCTTTGCACACTCTTGGCATTCTCTCAACCAGCCTCACCTGGAATGATTTTCCAACAGTCTTGAAGGAGTTCCCACATATGCTGAGTACTTGTTGGCTGCTTTTCCGACTCATCCCAAACCATCTCAATTTAGTTGAGGTCGGGGGATTGTGGAGGCCAGGTCATCACTTGCAGCACTCCATCACTCTACTTCTTGGTAAAATAGCCCTTACATAACTCACAAAGACACAGCGGTTGGAATCAAAAATCTCCTATTGGACTCCAGACCTAAGGACAAATTATCACCGTTCTAATGTCCATTGCTCGTGTTTCTTGGCCCGAGCAAGTCTCTTCTTCTTATTGGTGTCCTTAGTAGTGGTTTCTATGCAGAAATTCGACCATGAAGGCCTGATTCACACAGTCTCCTCTGAACAGTTGATGTTGAGATGTGTCTGTTACTTGAACTCTGTGATGCATTTATGTGGGCTGCAATTGCTGAGGCTGGTAACTCTAATGAACTTATCCTCTGCAGCAGAGGTAACTCTGGGTGTTCCATTCCTGTGGCGGTCCTCATGAGGGCCAGTTTCATCATAGCGCTTGATGGTTTTTGCGATTGCACTTGAATAACCTTTCAAAGTTCTTGAAATTGTCCGTATTGACTGACCTTCATGTCTTAAAGTAATGATGGACTGTCCTTTCTCTTTGCTTATTTGAGCTGTTCTTGCCATAATATGGACTTGGTCTATACCCCCCTACTTTGTCACAACACAACTGATTGTCTCAAACGCATTAAAGAAAGAAATTCCACAAATGAACTTTTAAGAAGGCACACCTGTTAATTGAAATGCATTCCAGGTGACTACCTCATGAAGCTGGTTGAGAGAATGCCAAGTGTGTGCAAAGCTGTCATCAAGGCAAAGGGTGGCTATTTGAAGAATCTCATATATAAAATACATTTTGCTTTGTTTAACACTTTTTTGGTTACTACATGATTCCATATGTGTTACTTCATAGTTTTGATGCCTTCACTATTATTCTACAATGTATAAAAATAAAAATAAAGAAAAACCCTTCAATAAGTAGGTGTTCTAAAACTTTTGACCGGTAGTGTACGTGAGAATGATGTTCATTGACTTCAGTTCAGCATTCCACACTATTGTTCCCTCCAAGCTTGGCACCAAGCTCAGAGCCCTGGATCCTGGACTTCCTGACAGGCAGCCCAAAGGCTGTGAGGATTGGCAACAACACCTCCTCCACACTGACTCTTAACACAGGGGCCTCCCAGGGGTGTGTCCTCAGCCCTCTGCTGTACTCCCTGTTAACCTACAACTGTGTGGCTTTGCACGGCACCAACATCAACTTTGCTGATGACACCACGGTTCTAGGCCTGATAGCCAACAACGACAAGTCAGCCTATAGGGAGGAGGTAAGAACTGGCATTGTGGTGCCAAGACAACCTCTCCCTCAACGTCAGCAAAACAAAGGAGTTGTTGTTGACTTCAGGAAACAGAGGTAACATACCCGATCCACATCAACAGGACTGCAGTAGAAAGCGTCAGACGTTTTAAGTTCCTCTGCGCTCACATCACCAAGGACTTGACATGGAACACCGCCACTACTCTTGTCAAGAGGGTGCAACAGTGTCTGTACTTCCTAAGGCAGCTTAAGAAATTCGTCATGACACTCCGGGTCCTCTCCAAACACGACCGCTGCACAATCGAGAGCGTCCTGACCGGTTGCATCAAGGCCTGGTACGGGAATTGCTCCGTCCACGACCGCAAGGCCCTGCAGCGGGTGGTGAAGATGGCCCAGTATATCACTGGGACCGTGCTCCCACCCATCCAGGACATCTACTGGAAACGGTGCCTGAGGAAGGCCTGCAGCATCAAGGACCCCACACACCCCAGCCACAAGCTGTTCTCTCCCTTACCGGGAAAACAGTATCAGAGTATGAGGTCTGAATCCAACAGCTTCTATCTACAAGCCATCAGACGGCTGAACACTGGAACTGGACTGACCACCTGCACTGACTCTCCCCACCTTAGTACACATGCACTCACATACATCACTACTGCTACAAGACTCGTATTATTATTGCTAAATACTGCACAATTTAAACACTTGCCCGCCCAATTCCCCATCCCCAAAACACATTGGACTATAAATTGTGCCTTCCTGTATTTTACTAATGCTAAAATGTTTAGTTTATTCTCCTGAGCCATTTACTTTCTGTTCATATTCTTATCTTTTATTTCTTATTGTTGTTGCAATGTCGAACCTACAAGTGAGTATTCCGTTGGATGGTGTATACCATGTGGATCCTGTACATACAACTAATAAAACTTGAAATGTAAAATCATCTGGAAATGAACAGAAAACGACAGGCGATGTGCTGTGGTCAGAGGTGATAGAAGGACGGCCACTCACTAGGCACGGCCGACGTCCATGTTGGTCAGTCTTGACCTTGTCACGATCAATGAAACAAACAAAATGCATGCAGTTGAAAAATATTGGAAGACGTACGGAAAAGACAAACACAAAGTGAATAATGACAAAATGAAAGTATGCTTTACTTGCAGCTTCAAGGTTAATGTGAGGAGTAAACATAAAATAAACAAACACACTGAAATACATTCTCTCCCTTCGTCGAGTTGGATTTAAATTAAATATGTCAATTCCAATCTCAATTTATTCCAAATACTTCTAGGATCGTAGTAAACATTCAAACATCCAGCAGCCTCTTATAACAGATGAATAAAGGAAAACATTTTGCTGCAATTTCCCCCAGTTTTCATCATACAGGCCTACAATCACTGTTTTCATCATACAGGCCTACAATCACTGTTTTCATCATGCAGGCCTACAATCACTGTTTTCATCATACAGGCCTACAATCACTGTTTTCATCATACAGGCCTACAATCACTGTTTTCATCATACAGGCCTACAATCACTGTTTTCATCATACAGGCCTACAATCACTGTTTTCATCATACAGGCCTACAATCACTGTTTTCATCATACAGGCCTACAATCACTGTTTTCATCATACAGGCCTACAATCACTGTTTTCATCATACAGGCCTACAATCACTGTTTTCATCATACAGGCCTACAATCACTGTTTTCATCATACAGGCCTACAATCACTGTTTTCATCATACAGGCCTACAATCACTGTTTTCATCATACAGGCCTACAATCACTGTTTTCATCATACAGGCCTACAATCACTGTTTTCATCATACAGGCCTACAATCACTGTTTTCATCATACAGGCCTACAATCACTGTTTTCATCATACAGACCTACAATCACTGTTTTCATCATACAGGCCTACAATCAAGCCATTTCAGACCTGCAATTTGACAGGGAAGTTGATGAAAACGGTCACGTAAAACAGAAAAACAATCTCTACCAACATGCTGTTTGTGGAACATATTTAGAATGAGATTAACTCCTACCTCTGCCCATTGATATGGTACTGGTACTCCCTGTATAATAGCTTCATTCTTGTGTGTTTTATTTCTCATGTTTTTATCCTCTTACTTCATTCTGTTGAGAAAGCTTGTCAGTAAGCATTTCACTGGAAGGTCTACACTCATTTTATTCAGCGCATGTGAAAAATAACATCTCATTACCAATGCTGTTAGAGTTCCTCTTCTGAGGGGCCCTACATTCACAATCACCACCACACGTCCATAGGATCCTATTCGATATGATCTAATGGAGTAGAGGACTAATGAACTCATTAACCATATGAGGGATGGGACAAGTCATGCATTATTTGAAGGTGGAGGGAAGGAAGGCAGAGGGGAAGGCTGAACCAAAGAGGGTCATCTAGTGTGCACTTCATAGTGCACCATTGAAGCGACACTGAGCCATTGGATAAGAACCACTATAGCCGCTCACTGACTGACAGACACTGCAGTGTAGTCACCTCTCCCTGCAAGACCAATACAGGTAGGTTCCAACGGCTCAGTCAGACTCAGAACAGTCACTGGTTTTGGAGGACTTGTGGTGTTTCCTTCTTCTTATTTTCTTTATTTTTCTTGTGTTTCCTCTTCTTGCTCTCACTGGTGGAGGAGGAAGAGGAGGAGCTGTCAGAGGAAGAGGTAGCATCCTGCAGGAGCTGCTGCAGCTGCTGGATCCTGGAGAGAGGTAGGTGGGAGATGGGGTAGAGAGAGTGAGAGTGAGCGGGGGTTGGAGAGAGAGAGATTGGGGGGTGGGGGTTGGAGAGCGAGTGGGGGGTGGGGGTTGGAGAGAGGGAGAGTAGGGGGTGGGGGTTGGAGAGAGGGAGAGTAGGGGGTGGGGGTTGGAGAGAGGGAGAGTAGGGGGTGGGGGTTGGAGAGAGGGAGAGTAGGGGGTGGGGGTTGGAGAGAGGGAGAGTAGGGGGTGGGGGTTGGAGAGAGGGAGAGTAGGGGGGTGGGCAGGGGGAGACAGGGAGTGGGAGAGACAGAGGGGGTAGAAAGAGAGGGAAGAGAGTCAGATGGGTTAGAACCATTCGAGCAGAGAGGCAAGGTGTGAAACTGACACACAGTTTCTTCTGTAAGGTGAAAAATATGTTTCATCAGACACATAAACATCTTGTCCTCGTAACATCTGTGACTTTTTCCTCCAGAATCAGAAGCCATCTCAGATTTCCACTAATTCACTCAGAAGTGTCCCTGGTTGTGAATCAAGTATTTTATCAGCGATTGTCAGCTGACAGCTGGTGAGTACTGAGTGTGTATCATATGGGGATTAGGACGGGCTAAAAGGTGTTTTCAGCTGGCGCTAAAGTGGGTCATAAGAGAGAGAGACCGAGTGAGAGCGCGAGACAGAGCGAGAGAGAAACAGAGAGAACAAGACAGAGAGAGCGAGACAGAGAGAGCGAGACGGAGAGCGAAACGGAGAGAGCGAAACGGAGAGAGCGAGACAGAGAGAGCGAGACAGAGAGAGCGAGACAGAGAGAGCGAGACAGAGAGAGAGAGACAGAGAGAGAGAGAGAGACAGAGAGAGAGAGAGAGACAGAGAGAGCGAGAGAGAGCGAGACAGAGAGAGCGAGAGAGAGCGAGACAGAGAGAGCGAGACAGAGAGAGCGAGACAGAGAGAGCGAGACAGAGAGAGCGAGACAGAGAGAGCGAGACAGAGAGAGAGAGACAGAGAGAGCGAGACAGAGAGAGCGAGAGAGAGCGAGACAGAGAGAGCGAGAGAGAGCGAGACAGAGAGAGCGAGACAGAGAGAGCGAGACAGAGAGAGCGAGACAGAGAGAGCGAGACAGAGAGAGCGAGAGAGAGACAGAGAGAGCGAGAGAGAGACAGAGAGAGCGAGAGAGAGACAGAGAGAGCGAGAGAGAGACAGAGAGAGCGAGAGAGAGACAGAGAGAGCGAGAGAGAGACAGAGAGAGCGAGAGAGAGACAGAGAGAGCGAGAGAGAGACAGAGAGAGCGAGAGGGAGACAGAGAGAGCGAGAGGGAGACAGAGAGAGCGAGAGAGACAGAGAGAGCGAGACAGAGAGAGCGAGAGGGAGACAGAGAGAGCGAGAGGGAGACAGAGAGAGCGAGAGGGAGACAGAGAGAGCGAGAGGGAGACAGAGAGAGCGAGAGCGAGACAGAGAGAGCGAGACGGAGAGAGCGAGATGGAGAGAGCGAGACGGAGACAGAGAGAGGGAGACAGAGAGAGCGAGAGGGAGACAGAGAGAGCGAGAGGGAGACAGAGAGAGGGAGACAGAGAGAGCGAGAGGGAGACAGAGAGAGCGAGAGGGAGACAGAGAGAGCGAGACAGAGAGAGCGAGAGGGAGACAGAGAGAGCGAGACAGAGAGAGCGAGAGGGAGACAGAGAGAGCGAGAGGGAGACAGAGAGAGGGAGACAGAGAGAGCGAGAGGGAGACAGAGAGAGCGAGAGGGAGACAGAGAGACCGAGAGGGAGACAGAGAGACCGAGAGGGAGACAGAGAGACCGAGAGGGAGACAGAGAGAGCGAGGGAGACAGAGAGAGCGAGGGAGACAGAGAGAGCGAGAGGGAGACAGAGAGAGCGAGAGGGAGACAGAGAGAGCGAGAGGGAGACAGAGAGAGCGAGAGGGAGACAGAGAGAGCGAGAGGGAGACAGAGAGAGCGAGAGGGAGACAGAGAGAGCGAGAGGGAGACAGAGAGAGCGAGAGGGAGACAGAGAGAGCGAGAGGGAGACAGAGAGAGCGAGAGGGAGAGAGCGAGACGGAGACAGAGAGAGCGAGACGGAGACAGAGAGGGCGAGATGGAGGGAGAGACAGAGAGCGGGAGACGGGGAGCGAGAGCGAGACGGGAAGAGAGCGAGACGGAGAGAGAGCGAGACGGAGAGAGAGAGAAAGCGAGACAGGGAGACGGAGAGAGAGAGAGCAAGACGGAGACAGAGAGAAAGCGAGACAGGGAGACGGAGAGAGAGAGAGCGAGACGGAGACAGAGCGAGACGGAGACAGAGAGACAGCGAGAGGGAGACAGAGACACAGCGAGAGGGAGACAGAGAGACAGCGAGAGGGAGACAGAGAGAGCGAGAGAGAGACAGAGACACAGCGAGATGGAGAGAGCGAGATGGAGAGAGGGAGACGGAGAGAGCGAGAGGGAGAGCGAGAAGTAGACGGAGAGCGAGCGAGACAGAGACCGAGAGAGAGCGAGACAGAGAGCGAGACAGAGAAACCTGGTACAGAGGAGACGGACCCACTGGTTGCCCTCTAGGTTACAGAGAGCTGGTAGTCCCATCCACCAAACTACCAGGTGTGAAACAGGGAAGGGACTCAGGGGGAATGCTAATTTGGTATAGAGCAGACCTAACTCACTCCATTAAATTAATCAAAACAGGAACATTTTACATTTGGCTAGAAATTCAAAAGGAAATTATCTTAACAGAGAAAAATGTCCTCCTGTGTGCTACCTATATCCCCCCACTAGAATCCCCATACTTTAATGAAGACACCTTCTCCATCCTGAAGGAGGAAATCAATCATTTCCAGGCCCAGGGACATGTATTAGTCTGTGGCGACCTAAATGCCAGAACTGGACAAGAACCTGACACCCTCAGCACACAGGGGGACAAACACCTGCCTGCAGGTGACAGCATTCCCTCCCCCATATGCCCCCCTAGGCACAACTATGACAACATAACCAACAAAAACGGGTCACAACTCCTGCAGCTCTGTCGCACGCTGGGTATGTACATAGTCAATGGTAGGCTTCGAGGGGACTCCTATGGTAGGTTCACCTATAGCTCATCTCTTGGCAGTAGCACTGTAGACTACTTTATCACTGACCTCAACCCAGAGTCTCTCAGAGCGTTCACAGTCAGCCCACTGACACCCCTATCAGACCACAGCAAAATCACAGTCTACTTGAACAGAGCAATACTCAATCATGAGGCATCAAAGCCAAAGGAACTGAGTAACATTAAGAAATGCTATAGATGGAAGGAATGCAGTTTGGAAACCTACCAAAACACAATTAGACAACAGCAAATTCAATCCCTTTTAGACAACTTCCTGGGTAAAACGTTCCACTGCAATAGTGAAGGTGTAAACTTGGCAGTAGAAAATCTTAACAGTATATTTGACCTCTCAGCTTCCCTATCAAATCTAAAAATCTCAAATAGAAAACCAAAGAAAATGAACAACAATGACAAATGGTTTGATGAAGAATGCAAAAATCTAAGAAATAAATTGAGAAACCTGTCCAACCAAAAACATAGAGACCCGGAAAACCTGAGTCTACGCCTTCACTATGGTGAATCACTAAAACAATACAGAAATACACTACGGAAAAAGAAGGAACAGCACGTCAGAAATCAGCTCAATGTAATTGAAGAATCCATAGACTCTAACCACTTCTGGGAAAATTGGAAAACACTAAACAAACAACAACACGAAGAATTATCTATCCAAAATGGAGATGTATGGGTAAACCACTTCTCCAATCTTTTTGGCTCTATAACAAAGAATAAAGAGCAAAAACATATACATGATCAAATACAAATCCTAGAATCAACTATTAAAGACTACCAGAACCCACTGGATTCTCCAATTACCTTGAACGAGTTACAGGACAAAATAAAAACCCTCCAACCCAAAAAGGCCTGTGGTGTTGACGGTATCCTTAATGAAATGATCAAATATACAGACAACAAATTCCAATTGGCTATACTAAAACTCTTTAACATCGTCCTTAGCTCTGGCATCTTCCCCAATATTTGGAACCAAGGACTGATCACCCCAATCCACAAAAGTGGAGACAAATTTGACCCCAATAACTACCGTGGAATATGCGTCAACAGTAACCTTGGGAAAATACTCTGCATTATCATTAACAGCAGACTCGTACATTTCCTCAATGAAAACAATGTACTGAGCAAATGTCAAATTGGCTTTTTACCAAATTACCGTACAACAGACCATGTATTCACCCTACACACCCTAATTGACAACCAAACAAACCAAAACAAAGGCAAAGTCTTCTCATGCTTTGTTGATTTCAAAAAAGCCTTCGACTCAATTTGGCATGAGGGTCTGCTATACAAATTGATGGAAAGTGATGTTGGGGGTAAAACATACGACATTATAAAATCCATGTACACAAACAACAAGTGTGCGGTTAAAATTGGCAAAAAACACACACATTTCTTCACACAGGGTCGTGGGGTGAGACAGGGATGCAGCTTAAGCCCCACCCTCTTCAACATATATATCAACGAATTGGCGCGGGCACTAGAACAGTCTGCAGCACCCGGCCTCACCCTACTAGACTCTGAAGTCAAATGTCTACTGTTTGCTGATGATCTGGTGCTTCTGTCACCAACCAAGGAGGGCCTACAGCAGCACCTAGATCTTCTGCACAGATTCTGTCAGACCTGGGCCCTGACAGTAAATCTCAGTAAGACCAAAATAATGGTGTTCCAAAAAAGGTCCAGTCGCCAGGACCACAAATTCCATCTAGACACTGTTGCCCTAGAGCACACAAAAAACTATACATACCTCGGCCTAAACATCAGCGCCACAGGTAACTTCCACAAAGCTGTGAACGATCTGAGAGACAAGGCAAGAAGGGCATTCTATGCCATCAAAAGGAACATAAATTTCAACATACCAATTAGGATCTGGCTAAAAATACTTGAATCAGTCATAGAGCCCATTGCCCTTTATGGTTGTGAGGTCTGGGGTCCGCTCACCAACCAAGACTTCACAAAATGGGACAAACACCAAATTGAGACTCTGCATGCAGAATTCTGCAAAAATATCCTCCGTGTACAACGTAGAACACCAAATAATGCATGCAGAGCAGAATTAGGCCGATACCCACTAATTATCAAAATCCAGAAAAGAGCCGTTAAATTCTACAACCACCTAAAAGGAAGCGATTCCCAAACCTTCCATAACAAAGCCATCACCTACAGAGAGATGAACCTGGAGAAGAGTCCCCTAAGCAAGCTGGTCCTGGGGCTCTGTTCACAAACACAAACACACCCCACAGAGCCCCAGGACAACAGCACAATTAGACCCAACCAAATCATGAGAAAACAAAAAGATAATTACTTGACACATTGGAAAGAATTAACAAAAAAACAGAGCAAACTAGAATGCTATTTGGCCCTAAACAGAGAGTACACAGTGGCAGAATACCTGACCACTGTGACTGACCCAAACTTAAGGAAAGCTTTGACTATGTACAGACTCAGTGAGCATAGCCTTGCTATTGAGAAAGGCCGCCGTAGGCAGACATGGCTCTCAAGAGAAGACAGGCTATGTGCTCACTGCCCACAAAATGAGGTGGAAACTGAGCTGCACTTCCTAACCTCCTGCCCAATGTATGACCATATTAGAGAGACATATTTCCCTCAGATTACACAGATCCACAAAGAATTTGAAAACAAATCCAATTTTGATAAACTCCCATATCTACTGGGAGAAATTCCACAGTGTGCCATCACAGCAGCAAGATTTGTGACCTGTTGCCACAAGAAAAGGGCAACCAGTGAAGAACAAACACCATTGTAAATACAACCCATATTTATGCTTATTTATTTTAACTTGTGTGCTTTAACCATTTGTACATTGTTACAACACTGTATATATATAATATAACATTTGTAATGTCTTTATTGTTTTGAAACTTCTGTATGTGTAATGTTTACTGTTAATTTGTATTGTTTATTTCACTTTTGTATAATATCTACCTCACTTGCTTTGGCAATGTTAACACATGTTTCCCATGCCAATAAAGCCCCTTGAATTGAATTGAGAGACAGAGAGAGAGCTTGTTTCAGGCAGCCAGCAGAGTAGCCAGCAATAAAAGATGAATATATCAAGAAACCCCAATGATCAAACAACTCAGAGACAGAGGCATCCCTGTTCTTTGATTAGCCCAAAACTTTACATTTCCATTGATTCGGTATGCTCAGAGAGAAACAAGAGCGCTTGTGCAAGTTGCAAGACACTGAAAACAACCCAAACTTCCAACACGGCGGTTCCCAAGCTTCATTAACAATTCATCTGTGGAGCTGGAGGAACATTGTTCTCGTCAACGTTGACATCATCCACCCAGAGGACAGTGAAGTAATCATTAGGACTGTTCAAGGCAAGGACTCTGAGGCAGAGCAGAGTTAGCTCGTGGGTCCTTTGGCCAAGGCTGTTTCCATATCTAGTGCACTAGAGCTCATTGGGCTCTGTCTGCCACTGTCACATTTCACTCCGTCTCTCACATCATCATAACATTCATTTGATCAGCTCATATGATCCTGTAGAACACACTCGGCCTCTCTCCTATCATTATCACATATATCTCATGTTGCACTTTCATCAGTTCAGATGGTCCTTTAAAACTTCCCCGTAGACACCCAAGTTCACTTTCAATGTCGTTCATAACAGTTTTTAAACATACTTTTATTCACCAGTTTGATTAAGTGCTCTGACAGCTATCAGGATATGATCGATTTAATCTAATTAAATTAGGGCGTTGACTTCAGTGTGTCCTCCGATGACCCGGGGGGTGTCCTCCGATGACCCGGGGGGGTGTCCTCCGATGACCCGGGGGGGTGTCCTCCGATGACCCGGGGGGGTGTCCTCCGATGGCCCGGGGGGGTGTCCTCCGATGGCCCGGGGGGAGGTGACCTCCGATGACCCGGGGGGAGGTGTCCTCCGATGACCCGGGGGGGGGGGGGGGGGGTGTCCTCAGTTGACCCGGGGGGGGTGTCCTCAGATGGCCCGGGGGGGGGTGTCCTCCGATAGCCTGGGGGGGGGGGGGGGGGGGGGGGGGGGGGTGTCCTCCGATAGCCTGGGGGGGGGGTGTCCTCCGATAGCCTGGGGGGGGGTGTCCTCCGATAGCCTGGGGGGGGGTGTCCTCCGATAGCCTGGGGGGGGGAGGGGGGTATCCTCCGATAGCCTGGGGGGGGGAGGGGGGTATCCTCCGATAGCCTGGGGGGGGGAGGGGGGTATCCTCCGATAGCCTGGGGGGGGGAGGGGGGTATCCTCCGATAGCCTGGGGGGGGGAGGGGGGTATCCTCCGATAGCCTGGGGGGGGGGGGTGTCCTCCGATAGCCAGGGGGAGGGGGTCCTCCGATAGCCAGGGGGAGGGGGTCCTCCGATAGCCTGGGGGGGGGGGGGGGGTCCTCCGATAGCCTGGGGGGGGGGGGGGGGGTCCTCCGATAGCCTGGGGGGGGGGGGGGGGGGTCCTCCGATAGCCTGGGGGGGGGGGGTGTCCTCCGATAGCCTGGGGGGGGTGTCCTCCGATAGCCTGGGGGGGGGGTGTCCTCCGATAGCCTGGGGGGGGGGGGTGTCCTCCGATAGCCTGGGGGGGGGGGGGGTGTCCTCCGATAGCCTGGGGGGGGGGGGTGTCCTCCGATAGCCTGGGGGGGGGGGGGGTGTCCTCCGATAGCCTGGGGGGGGGGGGGGTGTCCTCCGATAGCCTGGGGGGGGGGGGGGTGTCCTCCGATAGCCTGGGGGGGGGGGGGGGGGGGTGTCCTCCGATAGCCTGGGGGGGGGGGGGGGGTGTCCTCCGATGGCCCGGAGGTGCGTTGACTGGGAGGTTAGTCCTTCAATGACCCGGGGGGGGTGTCCTCCGATGGCCCGGGGGGGGGGGTGTCCTCCGATGGCCCGGAGGTGCGTTGACTGGGAGGTTAGTCCTTCAATGACCCGGGGGGTGTGTCCTCCGATGACAGGCTTTTATTTCACATTAGTTGGTTGTTATTCTTCTTCTGTGCTAAAAGGCTCTCAATTAATAATAAACTATTCTGATTGAAACAGTTGGAAAATGAAAGGGATCGTTCACTCTAATGACAAACTTACTGGAACTAACTGGAAAGTAACAGTCTACAGAAGCCACAGCTTAGCATCAGCATTGTTGGGAGAAAAACAAAAATAATCATTAAGTCCCCTGTGACCGTGCTGCAAAGTTGCTTGTCTGAATTGATGTAACAAAGACAAGTTACAGAAGAACTGTCCTATGCACAGTATTCAGTCCAGACTACCTTAACTATGATCAACTCCAAACAGCGGAGGAGACATCTACCCAAACAGATTTTTGATAATAACACCAGAAGGTAGTTACCTTGTTGCTTTTTCATTCTGTTTGTTTTCTCTGATCATGTCGTACATTGGGTCTTCGTGTGCCTACAAGAAATAGATGGTTTAGGTACTTATTTACAAAATGTACAGGATAACACACATTGCAAACACTACAACGATAACAAGCATGGCAAGATAAAACTCCATTCAGCTACTGCTCTTAGGCAACATTATTTCCCCCCATTCAACGCTCTCCTCTGCCACATCCGCATTTTTAAATCCGGTTGTTGTATCACAATGAAAATATGATACGCTTGTACTTATGTTAATCATTGCAGTGGCATCGTAGCAAGCAGGGCTACAGAACAACTGCACTGTGTGAATCTGCAGAGCCCAGAAGCATCCAGCTGCAGAGGATAGAGATGCTGGTTGCATCCCAAATCACACCCGTTTCCCAATGTAGTGCACTACTTTTGACCAAATCCCTATGGGCCCTGGTGAAAAGTAGTGCACAAATGGGGAAAAGAGTGTGATTTGGGATGCGGCCTTACTGTATCCAGTTGCATCAAGCAAGCATGCTCCTGGTCCTAGGCAGGAAGGCAGGCACCTAGACGTCCCCGCGAGGTTATAGTTGGGACCAGAAGCAGACGTCCCCACGAGGTTATAGTTGGGACCAGGAGCAGACGTCCCCACGAGGTTATGGTTGGGACCAGGAGCAGACGTCCCCACGAGGTTATAGTTGGGACCAGGAGCAGACGTCCCCACGAGGTTATGGTTGGGACCAGGAGCAGACGTCCCGACGAGGTTATGGTTGGGACCAGGAGCAGACGTCTCCACGAGGTTATAGTTGGGACCAGGAGCAGACGTCCCGACGAGGTTATGGTTGGGACCAGGAGCAGACGTCCCCACGAGGTTATAGTTGGGACCAGGAGCAGACGTCCCCACGAGGTTATGGTTGGGACCAGGAGCAGACGTCCCGACGAGGTTATGGTTGGGACCAGGAGCAGACGTCCCGACGAGGTTATGGTTGGGACCAGGAGCAGACGTCCCGACGAGGTTATGGTTGGGACCAGGAGCAGACGTCTCCACGAAGTTATGGTTGGGACCAGGAGCAGACGTCCCGACGAGGTTATGGTTGGGACCAGGAGCAGACGTCCCGACGAGGTTATGGTTGGGACCAAGAGCAGACGTCCCGACGAGGTTATGGTTGGGACCAGGAGCAGACGTCCCGACGAGGTTATGGTTGGGACCAGGAGCAGACGTCCCGACGAGGTTATGGTTGGGACCAGGAGCAGACGTCCCGACGAGGTTATGGTTGGGACCAGGAGCAGACGTCCCGACGAGGTTATGGTTGGGACCAGGAGCAGACGTCTCCACGAAGTTATGGTTGGGACCAGGAGCAGACGTCCCGACGAGGTTATGGTTGGGACCAGGAGCAGACGTCCCGACGAGGTTATGGTTGGGACCAAGAGCAGACGTCCCGACGAGGTTATGGTTGGGACCAGGAGCAGACGTCCCGACGAGGTTATGGTTGGGACCAGGAGCAGACGTCCCGACGAGGTTATGGTTGGGACCAGGAGCAGACGTCCCGACGAGGTTATGGTTGGGACCAGGAGCAGACGTCTCCACGAAGTTATGGTTGGGACCAGGAGCAGACGTCTCCACGAAGTTATGGTTGGGACCAGGAGCAGACGTCCCCACGAGGTTATGGTTGGGACCAGGAGCAGACGTCTCCACGAGGTTATGGTTGGGACCAGAAGCAGACGTCTCCACAAGGTTATGGTTGGGACCAGGAGCAGACGTCTCCACGAGGTTATGGTTGGGACCAGGAGCAGACGTCCCGACGAGGTTATAGTTGGGACCAGGAGCAGACGTCTCCACGAAGTTATGGTTGGGACCAAGAGCAGACGTCCCGACGAGGTTATGGTTGGGACCAGGAGCAGACGTCTCCACGAAGTTATGGTTGGGACCAGGAGCAGACGTCCCGACGAGGTTATGGTTGGGACCAGGAGCAGACGTCTCCACGAAGTTATGGTTGGGACCAAGAGCAGACGTCCCGACGAGGTTATGGTTGGGACCAGGAGCAGACGTCTCCACGAGGTTATGGTTGGGACCAGGAGCAGACGTCTCCACGAAGTTATGGTTGGGACCAGGAGCAGACGTCCCGACGAGGTTATGGTTGGGACCAGAAGCAGACGTCTCCACGAAGTTATAGTTGGGACCAGGAGCAGACGTCTCCACGAGGTTATGGTTGGGACCAGGAGCAGACGTCTCCACGAAGTTATGGTTGGGACCAGGAGCAGACGTCTCTACGAGGTTATAGTTGGGACCAGGAGCAGACGTCCCGACGAGGTTATGGTTGGGACCAGGAGCAGACGTCCCCACAAGGTTATGTTTGGGACCAGAAGCAGACGTCTCCACAAGGTTATGGTTGGGACCAGAAGCAGACGTCTCCACGAGGTTATGGTTGGGACCAGAAGCAGACGTCCCCACGAGGTTATGGTTGGGACCAGAAGCAGACGTCTCCACGAGGTTATGGTTGGGACCAGAAGCAGACGTCTCCACGAGGTTATGGTTGGGACCAGAAGCAGACGTCTCCACGAGGTTATGGTTGGGACCAGGAGCAGACGTCCCCACGAGGTTATGGTTGGGACCAGGAGCAGACGTCCCCACGAGGTTATGGTTGGGACCAGAAGCAGACGTCTCCACGAGGTTATGGTTGGGACCAGGAGCAGACGTCCCCACGAGGTTATGGTTGGGACCAGAAGCAGACGTCCCCACGAGGTTATGGTTGGGACCAGAAGCAGACGTCTCCACGAGGTTATGGTTTGGACCAGGAGCAGACGTCCCCACGGGGTTATGGTTGGGACCAGGAGCAGACGTCCCCACGAGGTTATGGTTGGGACCAGGAGCAGACGTCTCCACGAGGTTATGGTTGGGACCAGGAGCAGACGTCCCGACGAGGTTATAGTTGGGACCAGGAGCAGACGTCTCCACGAGGTTATGGTTGGGACCAGGAGCAGACGTCTCCACGAGGTTATGGTTGGGACCAGGAGCAGACGTCCCGACGAGGTTATAGTTGGGACCAAGAGCAGACGTCCCCACGAGGTTATGGTTGGAACCAGGAGCAGACGTCCCCACGAGGTTATGGTTGGGACCAAGAGCAGACGTCCCCACGAGGTTATGGTTGGGACCAGGAGCAGACGTCTCCACGAGGTTATGGTTGGGACCAGGAGCAGACGTCCCCACGAGGTTATGGTTGGAACCAGGAGCAGACGTCTCCACGAGGTTATGGTTGGGACCAGGAGCAGACGTCCCCACGAGGTTATGGTTGGGACCAAGAGCAGACGTCTCCACGAGGTTATGGTTGGGACCAAGAGCAGACGTCTCCACGAGGTTATGGTTGGGACCAGGAGCAGACGTCCCCACGAGGTTATGGTTGGAACCAGAAGCAGACGTCTCCACGAGGTTATGGTTGGGACCAGGAGCAGACGTCCCCACGAGGTTATGGTTGGGACCAGGAGCAGACGTCCCCACGAGGTTATGGTTGGGACCAAGAGCAGACGTCTCCACGAGGTTATGGTTGGGACCAGGAGCAGACGTCTCCACGAGGTTATGGTTGGGACCAAGAGCAGACGTCTCCACGAGGTTATGGTTGGGACCAAGAGCAGACGTCTCCACGAGGTTATGGTTGGGACCAGAAGCAGACGTCTCCACGAGGTTATGGTTGGGACCAGAAGCAGACGTCCCCACGAGGTTATGGTTGGGACCAGAAGCAGACGTCTCCACGAGGTTATGGTTGGGACCAGGAGCAGACGTCCCCACGAGGTTATGGTTGGGACCAGGAGCAGACGTCCCCACGGGGTTATGGTTGGGACCAGGAGCAGACGTCTCCACGAGGTTATGGTTGGGACCAAGAGCAGACGTCCCCACGAGGTTATGGTTGGAACCAGGAGCAGACGTCCCCACGAGGTTATGGTTGGGACCAGGAGCAGACGTCTCCACGAGGTTATGGTTGGGACCAGAAGCAGACGTCCCCACGAGGTTATGGTTGGGACCAAGAGCAGACGTCCCCACGAGGTTATAGTTGGGACAGGACCAATCCTAGTCCTAGGGACCCATTTGTTGGTTTGAGACCAGCAGTAATACATTATATTCAACTAGTCAAAAGGCTTGATGATTAGTTGAAATAATCTCGTGGGCAGATTAGGTAAACATAAATGGTACCGTATATCTGTCTTTATAAACTATGGGCACCAATATCTAACGAGCAGCAATAGTTCTGGTGCTTAGGGTTTTCATCTTTGATTATTTGGACAAACCACGATTTCGCAGGTGTGTAGCATCGTTCACGTTTCGGAGGGGTAGGGGTCAATTCAGGCCACAGGAAGGGTAGGGGACAATTTGGGCCATTGGAATGGTAGGGGACAATTCAGCCCACAGGAAGGGTAGGGGACAATTTGGCCCATTGGAATGGTAGGGGACAATTCAGCCCACAGGAAGGGTAGGGGACAATTTGGCCCATTGGAATGGTAGGGGACAATTCAGCCCACAGGAAGAGTAGGGGACAATTTGGCCCATTGGAATGTGGAATGGTAGGGGACAATTCGGCCCACAGGAAGGGTAGGGGACAATTCGGTCCACAGGAAGGGTAGGGGACAAGTTGGCCCATTGGAATGGTAGGGGACAATTCGGCCCATAGACTTGCCAGTATCTTGCAAAGAGAGAGGGTGGAGCTCCTCGTTCTAGCCTCTCTTAACACGTATGGACCCAGAACTTCATCGAGCAGCTGACCAATTACACAAGACTTTAGTTCTGGGTTAACCGAGATGAGTTGAAAGATGGAGGAGACTCACCACTCTGAACTGCTCCAGTTTCTGGTTTCCTTTGATGAAGAAGGGACACTCTCGGTCCCCCGTCCTGTGTCCATAATGCTTGCATCACCAACCTGCACAAGGGAGAAGTGTCATGTTGGTACCACAAGCACAATCCCTCCTGCTCTCTAAGAAATCACCCAAACAAGCTAGTGTTGGAACGTGGATTAGATTCATATACACCTGTTTATCACTTAGCCTACATCTAAATGCAATTCAAAATCAAAAGGAATAAATATTCAAACACTTTCCCAAAGTATTATCTGGAACAGGTAAGACTTTGTAATTCCACAGGACTTTAGACTAACCTAGTATGCTTTATCAAGAACACGAGTGGGAGTGGGGGCAGCCTTTATTCTTTGAGGGACAAGCAGAACAGATGTGAATCACTGCTACACCGACGTGACCCTGAGCTCATTCAAAAGGGATGGGTCTATCAAGCGAAGCCTAGAGTGTGTCCCAAATGCCACTTAATTCCCTATATAGTGCAATTATTTTGACCAGAGCCCTATGAGTGTACCATGTACCCTGATCAAAAGTAATGAACTAGATAGGGAATAGGGTGCCATTTGAGACAAACCCATAGCCACTCTCCTGTCTCTCTCAGTGGGGTTGAATTTAAGTGAGAGTATTGAGAGGATAAGGACCAGGACTATCCAGTGGTGAAGACAACTTTCTTTGTCTTTCTGCTATATTTCAATAGAGCGCCGTACATGATCACATAAGCATGGATGGACCTCTGCCCATTTCAAGCTGTACATTTTCTAGATCTGTGATAGTGACCCACTTATAAAGGAGTGTCTATTTAATCCCAGTCAGTCGCAGAAGCACTACGTTTTTTAAGGTTATTTCACATCAGTGTGCTGTAGATGAAGGAGGACGAGGAGATGAAGGACGAGGAGAGGAAGCCACTTTAGACTATTGAGATGCACCCTAAAATGTAGGTATCACAGGAGGTTGGTGGCACCTTAATTGGGGAGGACGGGCTCGTGGTAAAGGCTGGAGTGGAATTAGTGGAATGGTATCAAATATACATGGTTTCCATGTGTTTGATGCCATTAAATTTGCTCCGTTCCGGACATTATTGTGAGCCATCCTCCCCTGGTAGGTATGCATCCCAAATGCCACCTTGTCGCTATATAATGCAGAGCAAGGCCCAAAACATTGTAGAAGACTTCAGTCACCCAAGTTATAGACTGTTCTCTCTGCTAGCGCACGGCAAGCGGTACCGGAGCGCCAAGTCTAGGTCCAAAAGGCTCCATAATAGCTTCTACCCCCAAGCCATAAGACTGCTGAACAACTAATCAAATGGCCATCCGGACTATTTACATTGACCCCCCTTTGTTTTTACACTGCTGCAACTCTCTGTTTATTATCTATGCATAGTCACTTTACCCCTGCCTACATGTACAAATGACCTCGAGTAACCTGTACCCCCAAACATTGGTACCGGTACCCCTTGTATATAGCCTCGTTATTTTATTGTGTTACTTATTATTTTATTTTTTACTTTTGTTTATTTAGTAAATATGTTCTTAACTCTTTCTTTAACTACATTGTTGGTTATTAAGGGTTTGTAAGGAAGCATTTCACGGTAAGGTCTACACCGGATGTAGTTATGCATGTGACAAATAACATGTGATTACTTTTTAGCAGGCCCCAGGGTGCCACATAATAACCCTGTGTTTCTACTCACACCTCCTTCCCCAGAGGCATCCACAGCCCCTTGGTGGGGGCGTGAGCCAGGAAGTCTCTAGCATCCTCATTTCCTGGATCAGCAGGAATACAGTCCTCTGGTTTGTACTCCTCTTCCTAAAAAAACAGCCCCTGTGTTTCAAGTAGAAGCAAGATGGCACATATTCCAGTTTCCATAGCAATCCCTTTACTGATAGACGAGCTGTAGCTAGCTAGCTATCACAGTAATGATTTACCTGGCAGTGAGCGATCATAATGACCTGCCCTTACTATACATTAATGAATCCAGGTGGAGGTTTTTCATAACTGCATAGTGGGGAAAAGAAAACAATGGCAGTGAGAATAAATATGATAATATACTTTGTGTTTTGGTAGGTACCCCTGTTCAAGTGGGATATTTACCAGTCAGGGGCAAAGCACCATGTAGAGCCATGCTACAGAACCGATCTAGTTAAATTGTCTTTGCTGAAAGCTACAGTAATTTAACAATGATAGGCAGCGTTTCTTGCTAAATCACAAGGCCGATCAACTACACTGTTATGTTTTATTAATCCACAAGTTCGATACCACCGAAGCACGTGTGGTTTACTTACGTCTTCACATGCTTCAGCTTTTGCACTTCTTGGATCAGTTTTGTCGCTTGTTTCTTAAGTTTTTCCACGTCGTGTTTTGATTCCTTGTGCCTTTTGAGGTCCCCTCTGTCCTCCGAGTATAGCTATCTCTTTCGACTAGACATTGCAACGACATTGGATAAGTGTTCATAAAATAACCCTTTAATTTCAGTTTGATAGGATTTCTCTAACACCAATACATTCGAGACAAGCTAAATAGGGACATTTTTCTAGAACTCTACGTAGTTATTTTCTGCTTCTGATTACGCATGCCATCGCAGCGCCGCCTACATGTCAAAGGGAGTCGAGCATGCCTGGTTTTAATATCTATGCCGGGTTTGCGCAGATGTTTATTTCCGTATTATCATATACAGCCAGGACTATACTTTGAATGAAAAGGTGAGGTCTGTTGTGGTTTATAAAGTATTCATACTGGACCCTTTTGAGTTTTATTGCAGTTACCCGAGTATTTCCAGCTACCAACTGTAGAATCAACTCTATAATGTGCTTATAAACAGTCCGTATATAGAGGTATTAAAGGGGCAGCCCGGGATAGATATATCATTAATTTAAGAGTCCAAAAATTGATGTATAGTCATTGATTCTTGAAGAATATAACTTAAAAATGTCTCATGAACTGTTCAACTGGCATAACCCATAAACTTGCTTTACTCCATTGTTTGTAAACAATATTATTGTAAACAAAGTGTTCAAAACATGTAACATGTATCAAAAACAAGCACCCTTTAAAAAGTTATATTTCTAGCACTTAATGCGAGACTTGTTTTCTGAAAACTGCCACTGTGAATACATTGCAACACTGACAGTTGACTTACAGTGCCTTCGGAAACTAAAATGGATAAACAAATATTTTGAAAAAACTCAGCAATCTACACACAATACCCCATAATGAAACGTGAAAACAGGTTTTTAGAAATTGTTGCATATTTATTCAACATAAAAAACATACCTTATTTACATACGTTTTTAGACCCTTTGCTATGAGACTCAAATGAGCTCAGGTGCATCCTGTTTCCATTGATCATCCTTGAGATGTTTCTACAACTTGATTGGAGTCCACCTGTGGTAAATTCAATTGATTGGACATGATTTGGAAAGGTACAAACCTGACTATATAAAGTCAAATAGTTGACAGTACATGTCAGAGCAAAAACCAAGCCATAAGGTTGAAGGAATTGTCCGTAGACCTCCACAACAGTAGTGTCAAAAAAACAGATCTGGGGAAAGGTACCAAGAACTTCTGCAGCATTCAAGGTCCCCATGAACATAGTGGCCTCCATCATTCTTAAATGGAAGAAGTTTGGAACCACCAAGACTCTTCCAACAGCTGGCCACCTGAGCAATCGGGGGAGAAGAACCTGATGGTCACACAGAGCTGTAGAGTTCCTCTATGGAGATGGGAGAACCTTCCAGAAGGACAACCATCTCTGCAGCACTCCACCAATCAGGCCTTTATGGTAGTGGCCAGACGGAAGCCACTCCTCAGTAAAAAGGCACGACAGCCCGCTTTGAGTTTGTCAAAAGGCACCTAAACGACTCTCAGACCATGAGAAAAAGATTTCTCTGGTCTGATGAAACCAAGACTGAACTCTTTGGCCTGAATGCCAAGCTTCACTTCTGGAGGAAACCTGGCACCATCCCTACGGTGAAGCATGGTGGTGGCAGCATCATGCTGTGGGGATTTTTTTCAGCGGCAGGGACTGAGACTAGACAGGATCAAGGGAAAGATGAACGGAGCAATGTACAGAGATCCTTGATGAAAACCTGCTCCAGAGTACTCAGGACCTCAGACTATGGCAAAGGTTCACCTTACAACAGGACATTGACACTAAGCACACAGCAAAGACGACACAGGAGTGGCTTTGGGAGAAGTCTGAATGTCCTTGAGTGGCCCAGCCAGAGCCCGGACTTGAACCCAATAGAACATCTTTGGGGAGACCTGAAAATAGCTGTGCAGCGACGCTCCCCATCCAACCTGACAGAGCTTGAGAGGATCTGCAGAGAAGGATGGGAGAAACTCCCCAAATACAGGTGTACCAGGTTTGTAGCGTCATAACCAA
This sequence comes from Salvelinus namaycush, assembly GCF_016432855.1. Taxonomy (NCBI): domain Eukaryota; kingdom Metazoa; phylum Chordata; class Actinopteri; order Salmoniformes; family Salmonidae; genus Salvelinus; species Salvelinus namaycush. The sequence continues at coordinate 9,323,621 of NC_052333.1, read as the reverse complement.
GACTCAAGGCTGTAATTGCTGCCAAAGGGCCTTCAACAAAGTACAGGGTCTGAATTATTTTGAAATGTTATTTATTTTATTTTTAATAAAGTAGAAAACATTTCAACCTGTTTTTGCTTTGTCATTATGTGGTATTGTGATGTCATTATGTGGTATTGTGTGTAGATTGATTAGGCAAAAAAACAAATGTATCCATTTTAGAGTAAGGCTGTAACCTAACAATGTGGGAAGAGTCAAGGGGTCTGAATACTTTCAGAAGGCACTGTATCTTCATGAGTTCTATCATTCAACACAGTAATATTTAGATTGAAAAAAAGTGTAGAAGGAATATAAATGTGAGGTAATTCAGGATTATATGCAATGATACAAACCCACACATTGGATTAATTACAACCAAAGAAAATCTTTGTTAAAAAATGCATTATAAAATGTGTTGGATCAAAGCAGCCATTACAACATGCAGTCTAATAGTAATTGTGAATATGAACTAACAGGTAAACAGTGAAAACATCAACAAGAAACAAAAAAATTGTCATTAAATCGCGTCACAAATTTCAGCCCTATCGCCTATTTCATTATAAACAGTTGATGTGTCCGATTCATCCAAATAGGATTCTCAAAACCATGAGTAAACAAACATGTGTTTGGCACGGTGATCATAAGATAGTAACAAATGATCAGCCCTACCTGGCTGGTGATCTAACAAGAGGAAGTTTCAAGAAGACACACCTTGTGGAGTTCACCAAAATAAAACAGAGGACAACAACCAAGTAATAAAGAAGTAGGAAACTCAAGCATTAACAAAGTCATATTTATCATAAATGTGATTGTAACAAATAAAAATCACCCTCTCAATCAAAACATGCTATAACTCCAAACAATTTATTTTGCCTGCCTCATCATAAATGCCATGGAAGAGAGGGGTGAGCTTTGCTTCCAATGCCACTCCCACCATCCAATTGGGACAGTGGAATTCCTGAGTGATGTGGTGGTGTGGGACCATTCCCAGTTTGGACAGCTCTACGGAAGGGGGACCTCAGGGGCAGTTGGGGGGTGGCATGTGAAGAAGAAAAAAAACATGCCCCTTTAATTCTCTCAACAGGTTGCGCTGTAGCGCTTATTGACTGACAGCCGACTCCTCCCCCCTATAGCCTTGTTGTTCTGAATTCCAGGAGGACCATTCTGAATACTAAGCAGGACCATTCTGAATACTAAGCAGGACCATTCTGAATACTAAGCAGGACCATTCTGAATACTAAGCAGGACCATTCTGAATACTAAGCAGGACCATTCTGAATACTAAGCAGGACCATTCTGAATTCCAGCAGGACCATTCTGAATTCCAGCAGGACCATTCTGAATACTAAGCAGGACCATTCTGAATTCTAAGCAGGACCATTCTGAATTCCAGCAGGACCATTCTGAATTCTAAGCAGGACCATTCTGAATACTAAGCAGGACCATTCTGAATACTAAGCAGGACCATTCTGAATTCCAGCAGGACCATTCTGAATACTAAGCAGGACCATTCTGAATTCCAACAGGACCATTCTGAATTCCAGCAGGACCATTCTGAATTCCAGCAGGACCATTCTGAATACTAAGCAGGACCATTCTGAATTCCAACAGGACCATTCTGAATACTAAGCAGGACCATTCTGAATTCCAACAGGACCATTCTGAATTCCAGCAGGACCATTCTGAATTCCAGCAGGACCATTCTGAATACTAAGCAGGACCATTCTGAATTCCAACAGGACCATTCTGAATACTAAGCAGGACCATTCTGAATTCCAACAGGACCATTCTGAATTCCAGCAGGACCATTCTGAATTCCAGCAGGACCATTCTGAATTCTAAGCAGGCACGAGAGACTGGTTCAGTTTCATATCATGGTGGTGTCATGGCTGACTCTTGGGCCCATGCAACGGAGCCCAGTGTTTGTCAGTCATTCAGAGGGAGGAGAGGAAGTCTTTGAGTCCTCCCTTGGTCTTCGTCTTCTGGTTGTCCTCCAGCATGAGGAACCTCTTGAGGCGGGAGAAGGCCGACTTCTTCACACTTGCGGGCTTTGAGGCCGAGGAGGAACCGGTGGACCTGGAAATACAGGAATACTGTCATGTCAGAATCTGCAAGCTGACACTGATTAAAGGTTAAAGAGCGACTGCCTTTAAAAAGCAACACATTCTTTGAAAACAGCCCGTGTGGCATCAATATGAGTCAGAGACAGTTATTCTCTTGACTAATGTAAATAGGATCATTTTCCTCAAAGTCAGTCTCGTCTAAAATGGAGTGTGGAACATCTGTGCGTCACAACAGGTAAATGAAAGATGGGTTTTGATGTGACGATGTTCATTTGTCCACTAACATGGGGTGAACAGCTGCGGTGATCGCTCTCTATCCAATAGCATAGACAGTGAGACAGACCTGCCCAGCAGCTCCGACTTTGTTTACATAAGACAACACGTCACACTTCTTTTTTTCCCCTTGAGAAATAGTGCACCAAAACAGCTTACTTAGATGTAAAATTGCTCAACTAAAACACCCTTGGCAAAAACTTCAAAATGAATTACAGATTTCTTGAGTTATATTAAATTCATTCTGGGGATTTTGAGTAAGTGAAATAGGCTTCTACAGTGTCTCATGGGGGACAAACATCATTAACCAAATGTGTAATTTATCAGGAAACACCTCCAAGATTGAAATCTATTTTTTCTAAATCGCTGTGTTCAGTGACCACACAGTGTCCATCAGTTGAGTGATACCATCTATTGCCCTCACATCTCAAGAAGTCCCTTAAAATGCAGATTTTCAGCTAAGCGAGATGTAGCCAATAGAAGTAAAATAGGGTAACATTTGAGGTACCGGTGGCCTGGTATTGTTTGTTTACCTTGGCGTACTGCAGGGCGTCTTGTCTTTGGAGGCAGACTTTGGGATGCCCGTGGCGTGGCTTCTGTTGGTGGACTGGGGAGTCTTGTGTTTGCCTGCGCTCCAGGGGGTGCAGTGGCTCTTGGAGAGAGTGGCCATGAAGTTCCTGTTGACGCCGTTATGCTTGGATATGTTGTTACAGGTGTGGCATGTAGCCACCTGGGACGGCGAGAGGAGGAGTGGATTCAATTACAAGTAATGATGTCTCTATTTACAGGTGGATTCACACAGGGAACATGATTCTCATGTGGAGATGACACGAGGACACAACGTGTCTCAAAAACAATTCTGGAAGTTAATGTTTGCAAGTGACTAACCAAAAGTGGTTAACTCCCAGATGAAATCAAATTTGATTGGTCACATACACATGGTTAGCAGATGTTAATGCGAGTGTAGCGAAATGCTTGAGCTTCTAGTTCCAACAGTTCAGTAATATCTAACAATTCCCAACAACTACCTAATACACACATATCTAAAAGGGGTGAATAAGAATATGTACATAAGTATATGGATGAGCGATGGTCGAGCTGCATAGGCAAGGTGCAGTAGATGGTATAAAATACAGTATATACATGTGATATGAGCACTGCAAGATATGTAAACACTATTAAAGTGGCATTATTTAAAGTGGTATCGTTTAAAGTGACTAGTGGTCCATTTATTAAAGTGTCCAGTGATTGGGTCTTAATACAGTATATACATTAACTCCCAGATTAACTCTCTGGGCACCAGGAGCACACAGACCCGGTCTCCCTGTGCTGAAAACCCACATCCAGACCACTCTCTTTCCATTCACACATGTCAATAGAAACAGGATAACAATCATGATTGTGTTTTGACAGGTTATTGGGCTTAGCCTATTTTCAGCAGCTACACAGCCCCATATGTCTATCTATAGCCCTTTCTCTGATACACAGAATCAAATCAATATCCCATACAACTACAGATGAAGTGCAATCCCATGCACTTTCAGAGCCTGGGTGGGTCATCTGCAGACTGCCCCATTCTGTCCATCCCATCGATTGCACTAACAAAATGTCCCCTGAGACCTGAGTGCAGAGGGGCCAGGGTGAGAGGCCAGGGTGAGAGGCCAGAGGGGCCAGGGTGAGAGGCCAGAGGGGCCAGGGTGAGAGGCCAGAGGGGCCAGGGTGAGAGGCCAGAGGGGCCAGGGTGAGAGGCCAGAGGGGCCAGGGTGAGAGGCCAGAAGGGCCAGGGTGAGAGGCCAGAGAAGCTACTGTGTGACAGAGGGCTAAAAGGAGAAGGCGCTCATATAACCTGAGTGACACAGGCAACCAGAGGCCTCACTCAGTCACTCATTTCTCAGTTCTCCCCCCCACCCCCCTTCTCACAGCAGACAATTACTTCTAAGACTTGTCTCAGGAGGAAAACATTGGCTTATTAAACTCAGTTTCTCTCTGCATCTATCCTATATCTAGGTTACAAAATGGTCTGTGTCGTGTGTGTAATATGGACTTTCAAGTATGTCCTCTTGTTGTGCTTTTACAGCAAATATTGTGTGCAAGTAAACAAAATGCAATGCAATCTAGACCTAACAGATGTACTGTATGGCTTTGGCAATGCACAATTTCAACATCACTGACAAGCACATCCCAAACCCTCTGATACCGACACTAATTCATTTCCCTAAGGAAAACTGCATGCATCCATAGATGTTCCGAAACAGAAACAAATCACACAGTGTCATAAGATTCCGACTCAGGCTGTTGACAGTGCTGAATGCTGATGCTATGGAACAACTCACCAATACAAAGGTAGCCATGTTGCTGCTGAGAGTCTAACAGGTGGCAGAGTAGAGTTTCACTGAACCAGTGATGATCTGAGTGAGAATGTTTACTACTGAGCCCTGCGTGTCCAGCCTTATAAAGGAGAGAGAAGCACAGAGTCCGAGTCCATCCGGAGCCCAACAGCTAGCCAGCCAATCGATCAACAGGAGGGGTGGAAGGGGATGGAGCCTGTAGATGGGTTGACTGTTGTCCCTGGCAACACTTCCCATGCCAACAGCCCTAATCCATATATACACCCTCCAGAAAAACCCTGGATTAAAGTGCTGGGGAAAAAACACTATGAAAACAGAGCGAAACTCTTGGATACCCTGAAAGCATTTAGCCGGGTTATGTAAGGCCATATACGGAAGTTAGTCAATATGCCCTAGAACACAGAACAATAAGGGGTGCCATTTTCAGATATCCTCATAGGCAGGGGAATCCCGACAGAGAAATTACTATATTGACCATATTCGTTTAATCAATTTAAAAGGAATAAAAACACAATATGGATACCGTCATAGTGTTAGGCTAGTAGGTCGTTGATAGTGCTGTTGAACATATCTGGTGTACCATTGGTGCACCTCTGCATTTGTGAAGATAATCATTGATGAGGCTTAGTGAGAGGCCTGCATCCAGCAACCTCACAGGTCTCATGACCCATTCTCTGCAGCTATTTCAGTACAGTGCTACATGGAGAGAGAGAGAGGGAGAGGGAAAACTCCACTGAACTAGTTTCAATGTTTGGAATCACTTGTGAGTTTCTGGATTTTGGGGTAAACTGCACACAGAGACATAAATGGTGTCCACAAGTCCATCTGACTGAGGAAGTAGATAAAGGGCCGTGTTGCCAACATCCTGAAGTATCCCTTTAATCCTACATTCCAACTCCTTAAGGAGTTTGAGAGCCCTATGATAGAGAGCAGGAGGCGGCCAAAGGGGTGGGCGTGTTTAGGGTGCCCAGGCACCTTTGGTGGATAGGTTAACCATCAGCTGGCAGGCGATACCATCCTCTATCTAGTGTGTCATGACGGCGCCTAAGAAAAGTTTATTTTGCCCAGTGATGATTTGCACTTGGTCTGGTATGAACAACTGTAAAAGAGAACAGCTAGGCTTTTATCTCCTTCCTCTAACTTAGCTCTACCTCTCACCAAATCATACATCCACCATGAGAAGACAGACAACACACTAACCCTCCTCTAACTTAGCTCTACCTCTAGCCAAATCATACATCCACCATGAGAAGACAGACAACACACTAACCCTCCTCTAACTTAGCTCTACCTCTCACCAAATCATACATCCACCATGAGAAGACAGACAACACACTAACCCTCCTCTAACTTAGCTCTACCTCTCACCAAATCATACATCCACCATGAGAAGACAGACAACACACTAACCCTCCTCTAACTTAGCTCTACCTCTAACCAAATCATACATCCACCATGAGAAGACAGACAACACACTAACCCTCCTCCGGAAAGACCTATCAATTAGGCCTAAACGTCTGTCGAATAGTGACTCAAATCATGATACCGACTCAAATCAAATCTTGCCCAATCATCATCTATCGAATTGACCCCTAATCCATGTATCGTCTGTGTGCCGAGTACCTACACGTGAGACACTGGCTGAGGACAATGAGTGCACTGCGTTCATCAGCTCATTCTATTGATTCTGGCTACAGGGGTACAGGCCTAGAGCGGTCTAGCTAGCAGCATGTAGACAGGGTATATAGGCTGAGGGGTTTATACATCTGATAGTTTGCCAGGGATCAGGATATACAGTACCTAGTATGGGCAGGCCAAACAAAACCACACAGAAGCTTCAATAAAAGACCAATAAGATGAACCCTTCATCATTGAGCATGAACAGAAACGTGACTAGACAAAGGTCACCAATTTATGACCGAAAGTTGACCACTGCAAATGTCAATTTCCTTGAGCCACCAAATGAAGACCAAAAGTAAACCCTTTTCACCTTCCCAGAATGTCTGTCCCCATCCCCTGTGTGAAAAAAAAGCACGTGCAATCTATGCACTGTATATAAACAATTAAAGAGGCCTTGTGATGAAATGAGATCAATGTCTATTAACTCCAGTGTCAGGTTATAGTGATGATGAGTGGTAACTCGTATGGCCCCATACAATCCTTCCTATCCATTCCCTAGCAACAGGGGCTATTGGGTAAAGTTTCCCCTACGTACAGGTCTAGGATCAGCTCACCCAATCCAAACCTTAACCATTAGATCAGAGTCTATCTTGGGGATAAGTTCACCCTACTCCGCAGCAGACCTCCAGAGAGACCGGTCAAGTTTGGAATTTCTTTATAGCACATAGATCCTTCTGGACTGACGATCAGGCCTTGAAATGTCAACAGCACCTGCTGGTTCTTTTAGACTTTAAATGATGCGATCAGCAGCAAAATACCCTGCTTCCACGTCTTTTTGACAGCACAAACAGATTTGGGACCAGATCAACAAAATATACCACAGATATTGTCTATGTGAACAGGGGTCAAAAGCAAATGTCTGTTCTCCTTGCATATTTCACAAGTTATTTCCTTTGATATAAATACAAAACATACAATAGATGAGTGCTCTGGTCAGTGTTCACAGATGAGTTTAGGGAATTATTGTCATGCACATTCAACTGGTACAGTAGGTCACCGTGGGTGCTAAGGTTTAAGTAGGTATTGAGAGGAGTCCAGCCACAGTTCAACACCTGTCTGTCAGTCACCTAGCTGACTAGAAGAGGAACTCTGAACATGATCAACCACGAAGCCACCGTGTGGACTGGTCCCAAGGCTACCGGTGTTTCACACTTTCCACCAACACAGGCACTCTCTGGCAAGTTGCAAACACATTGAGTAAATGTACCTACAAACTCAATGACCGACAGACAGCCACACACACCGGACGACAAATATAAGCCACATTATGCACACCGATACATATATAGGAAAACACACACCTACACAGACAAGCACTTTAAACACATGCATGCTGACAAACACACACAATCCTGCAGATGGGCTTTTTGTTTTCTATTAATTGGGGCGGCAGTGGTTAGAGCGTTGGATTAGTAACCGAAAGGTTGCTAGATCGAATCCCCGAGCTGACAAGGTAGAAATCTGTCGTTTGTTCTTAACTGACTTCCCTAGTTAAATAAAAACATTGGCCGTGCTCCATAAATACTAATCCCCTCTTTCTCTCTACCTAACATCCCTCTCTCCCTCCCCGTGCTACCCAGGCTGTGCTGACCTTGTCTCTGGGGCTCCAACAGGCATCATTGCCCTTGAGGATGCTGACAGATGCATAATGGGCTGGCTTTATCCGGATTTGGACGTCATGAGGTTTTCATTTCCAGAGGTAATGACAAGTGTTACCGGTTGAATGGATACAGGATAGAGTCTGACAGTGTCTGGGCCCTTAAAATTGCACCCTTGTCAAAATGAGTGCATTATGTAGAGGATATAGGGTGCCATGTTGGAGGCAGGCAGTATTGTAGAAGGGCATTGACAGAATCTGTTGTGATGTAGGGAGGGGCTCAAACAACATGCCCACCCTCCTGGATGCCCTTCTACAATACTGCCATATCATATGTTGTTGTGTTCTACAATACTGCCATATCATATGCTGTTGTGTTCTACAATACTGCCATATCATATGCTGTTGTGTTCTACAATACTGCCATATCATATGCTGTTGTGTTCTACAATACTGCCATATCATATGCTTTTGTGTTCTACAATACTGCCATATCATATGCTGTTGTGTTCTACAATACTGCCATATCATATGCTGTTGTGTTCTACAATACTGCCATATCATATGCTGTTGTGTTCTACAATACTGCCATATCATATGCTGTTGTGTTCTACAATACTGCCATATCATATGCTGTTGTGTTCTACAATACTGCCATATCATATGCTGTTGTGTTCTACAATACTGCCATATCATATGCTGTTGTGTTCTACAATACTGCCATATCATATGCTGTTGTGTTCTACAATACTGCCATATCATATGCTGTTGTGTTCTACAATACTGCCATATCATATGCTGTTGTGTTCTACAATACTGCCATATCATATGCTGTTGTGTTCTACAATACTGCCATATCATATGCTGTTGTGTTCTACAATACTGCCATATCATATGTTGTTGTGTTCTGTAATGATGCAGTGGAAAGAGAGGGAGAAGAGAGATGGGCTACACACTAACTGCTGGTTGGCATGCCATAGAGTGGGGTCAGAGGGGTATCTGGTTGACATGCCATAGAGTGCATTCGGAAAGTATTCAGACCCCTTGCATTTTTTCCGTTATAGCCTTATTCTAAAATGTATTAAATAAAAACATTTCCTCAATCTACACATAATACCCCATAATGACAAAGCGAAAACAGGTTTATAGAAATGTTTGCTAATTTATTAAAAACAAAAAACAGAAATACCTTATTTACATAAGTATTCAGACCCTTTGCTATGAGACTCGAAATTGAGCTCAAGTGCATCCTGTTTCCATTGATCATCCTTGAGATGTTTCTACAACTTGATTGGAGTCCAACTGTGGTAAATTCAATTGATTGGACATGATTTGGAAAGGAACACACCGGTCTATATAAGGTCCCACAGTTGACAGTGCATGTCAGAGCAAAAACCAAGCTATGAGGTGGAAGGAATTGTCCGTAGAGCTCAGACAGGATTGTGTCGAGGCACAGATCTGGGGAAGTGTACCAACACATTTTTGCAGCATTGAAGATCCCCAAGAAAAACAGTGGGTTTTTTTTTCTCTCCATCTTATTGTATTTTGCTTTAACTAGGCAAGTCAGTTAAGAACTAATTCTTATTTACAATGACAGCCTGGCAAAAGGCCTCCTGCAGGGACAGGGGATTAAAAAGAAAAATATAGGACACACATCACGACAAGAGAGACACCTAGGGCTGGGTGATATGTCCAATATTATATCACGGTATAAAAATAAAACAAATTGAACGGTATTTTTTGTTTTTGAATAATAAAAGTTGTACATTTGCTTTATGAGTAGTGAGTGATCCTAGGATGCTTTATGAGTAGTGAGTGATCCCAGGGTGCTTTACGAGTGATCCCAGGGTGCTTTACGAGTGATCCCAGGGTGCTTTACGAGTGATCCCAGGGTGCTTTACGAGTGATCCCAGGGTGCTTTACGAGTAGTGAGTGATCCCAGGGTGCTTTACGAGTAGTGAGTGATCCCAGGGTGCTTTACGAGTAGTGAGTGATCCCAGGGTGCTTTACGAGTAGTGAGTGATCCCAGGGTGCTTTACGAGTAGTGAGTGATCCCAGGGTGCTTTACGAGTAGTGAGTGATCCCAGGGTGCTTTACGAGTAGTGAGTGATCCCAGGGTGCTTTACGAGTAGTGAGTGATCCCAGGGTGCTTTACGAGTAGTGAGTGATCCCAGGGTGCTTTACGAGTAGTGAGTGATCCCAGGGTGCTTTACGAGTAGTGAGTGATCCCAGGGTGCTTTACGAGTAGTGAGTGATCCCAGGGTGCTTTACGAGTAGTGAGTGATCCCAGGGTGCTTTACGAGTAGTGAGTGATCCTAGGGTGCTTTACGAGTAGTGAGTGATCCTAGGGTGCTTTACGAGTAGTGAGTGATCCTAGGGTGCTTTACGAGTAGTGAGTGATCCTAGGGTGCTTTACGAGTAGTGAGTGATCCTAGGGTGCTTTACGAGTAGTGAATGATCCTAGGGTGCTTTACGAGTAGTGAGTGATCCTAGGGTGCTTTACGAGTAGTGAGTGATCCTAGGGTGCTTTATGAGTAGTGAGTGATCCTAGGGTGCTTTATGAGTAGTGAGTGATCCTAGGGTGCTTTATGAGTAGTGAATGATCCTAGGGTGCTTTATGAGTAGTGAGTCATCCTAGGGTGGCAACACACACATTCTAAGTGATTTCAATGGGTCTTTCTCCATTCTGATTGTATTATACTGTTCAATTCAACCAAAACAAAATTCCGCACTTTTATCATTTCTGCATTTCCTGCACTCAAATGCAGTGATGGAAAAAGTACCCAATTGTCATACTTCAGTAAAAGTAAAGATACTTTAATAGAAAATGACTTAAGTAAAAGTTAAAGTCACCCTGTAAAATACTACTTGAGTAAAAGTTAAAGTATTTGGTTTTAAATATACTTAAGTATCAAAAGTAAATGTAATTGATAAAATGTACTTAAATATCAAAAGTAAATAATTTCAAACTACTTATATTAATCAAACCAAATGGCACCATTTTCTTCATTTTTAGATAGCCAGAGTCACACTCCAATACTCAGACATAATTTACAAACCAAGCATGTGTGTTTAGTGAGTCCTCCATATCAGAGGCAGTAGATGACCAGGGATGTTCTCTTGACAAGTGCGTGAATTGGACCATTTTCCTGTCCTGCTAAGCACTCAAAATGTAACGAGTGCTTTTAGGTGTCAGGGAAAATGCATGGAGTAAAATGACAGTATTTTCTTTAGGAATATAGTGAAGTAAAAGTTGTCAAATAAAAATGTGTTTCGTAAAGTACAGATACCAAAAAAACGACTTAGGTGAAAATACTTTCGGGTACTACTTAAGTAAATCAAATTGTATTAGTCACATGCGCCGAATACAACGGGTGTAGACCTTACAGTGAAACAATTACTTATGAGCCCCTAACCAACAATGCAGTTTAAAAATAAAATACAGATAAGAAATAAAAAAGTAACAAGTAATTAAAGAACAGCAGTAAAATAACAATAGCGAGATTATATACAGGGGGGCACCGGTAGTACATTATACAAGTACTACTTGAAAGTATTTTTACTTAAGTAATTTACACCACTGCTCAATTGAGATAATTTCCACACTGCCACGTAGGGCTGCACGATATGGGCAAATAATCTAGGACTTATTTTTAACCAAATGTTGCAATTGCGATTTTACTTGCCAATTAGAACAAAACTGTTGTAATCATGGAAATATAATGACTATTCTAATTCTACAGTTAGAATATAATAGTGGGCACTTTGAATACAGTGTTGTTTGAGATGACAACGAATTAAAATGCCAGGGAGGAGTTATTGTGACAGGGTAGGAACTAAAGTGTTGATTAGTGTTTCCTAGGGGACCCTATAAGCTTTGGCTACATTGCATGTTCTCTCTTAGCTACTTCATGTAGCTAACATTCTTCCTTTGCATATTCCTCTTTGATTTAGAAGATCCTGTTGCACAAACATGCTGATTTAGGTCTACACCATCACTAGTATTATCAGGCTGTATTAGCTAGCTACGTTTGCTCTTACTCAGTACATTTAATAGCTAGCTAGCTATTAGCGGCTAACAATTAGCATCATGATTTAGGGGAACTTGCTAAGAAAATACAAACTAGCCGTTTGTTGACGTAAGAAACACACCAATAGTTTAATTATAGAATTCTAGTGGGTTTATATTAAGAAGCAAAGTGAAAACAGAATCGTTGTCATCAACATTGATGCATGTGCTGTATTGACCATGCAGACTGAAGTGGCACGGAGAGGAAGAGCGGAAAGAGAAGTAGCAAAGTAAACTATAAAAATTGACATTACACACGGCGTATCACATTTAACAAACCAAACATTCAAATACCGGTATAGAAGGTAAAGTAAAAACCCAAACCGGTCCCTGCATCAATACAGGTATATCATAAAATACGGTATACCTCCCAGCCCTAGAAACACTACAACCCTACATAAAGAGAGACCTAAGACAACAATATAGCATGGTAGCAACATTATAGGGCACAGACAACAGTACAAAGGCAAGAAGGTAGCCAATACATCACACGAAACAGCCACAACTGTCAGTAAGAGTGTCCATGATTGAGTCTTTGAATGAAGAGATGGAGATAAAACTATCTTAATCTTAAATTGAAGAAGTTTGGAACCACCAAGACTCTACCTAGAGCTGGCCGCCCGGGGGAGAAGGGCCTTGGTCAGGGAGGTGACCAAGAATCTGTTGGTCACTGACAGAGCTCCAGAGTTCCTCTGTGGAGATAGGAGAACATTCCAGAAGGACAACCATCTCTGCAGCACTCCACCAATCAGGCTTTTATGGTAGTGGCCAGACTGAAGCCACTCCTCAGTAAAAAGGCACATGACAGCTCGTTTGGAGTTTGCCAAAAGCCACCTAAAGACTCAAGATTCTAAGGTCTGATGAAAGTCTTTGGCCTGAATGCCAAGCATCACATCTTGAGGAAACCTGGCACTATCCCCACGGTGAAGCATGGTGGTGGCAGCATCATGTTGTGGGGATGTTTTTCAGCGGCAGGGACTGGGAGACCAGTCAGGATTGAGGGAAAGATGAACAGAGCAAAGTACATAGATCCTGGATGAAAACCTGCTCCAGAGTGCTCAGCACCTGACTGGGGTGAAGGTTCACCTTCCAACAAGACAACGACCCTAAGCACACAGCCAAGACAACGCAGGAGTGACTTCGGGACATGTCTCTGTATGTCCTTGAGTGGCCCAGCCAGAGCCTGGACTTGACCCGATAGAACAGCTCTGGAAAGATATGAAAATAGCTGTGCAGCGACGCTCCCCATTCAACCTGACAGAGCTTGAGAGGATCTGGCAGAGAAGAATGAAAGAAATTCCCCAAATACTGGTGTGCCAAGCTTGTAGCATCATACCCAAGAAGACTCAATGCTGTAATCACTGCCAAAGGTGCTTCAACAAAGTACTGTTCATCTAAAATGCCCCCAAAGCAGTCACCCTCCCATCTCCCGGTGTCATCTTGCTGTTTCCACCCTCTCCCAGTGTCAAAGCCCTATGCTGCACTTCTCTAACGTCCCGTGCGACAGGGAAACAAGTGACACAGCAGCCAGGTTCCATTGACCCAGGTAAGCATCAATGAAAAACAAAATCCTTGTAACATGTGTAATGGAAACGGCAGCTATAGAAGAAATGTTCAAAACATCAACATATTTATCTGCTCGACGGGTGGATTTTTCCTTTTGTCTTTATTGCAACAAAAGATGATTCAAAGTGTTTTTCGAATAAATTCTGATTGCCAAATAATTTTGAAGGTATGCTCCACCACACATTTAACTATAAATGCCTACTGCTTGCAAAATCCGATACAAATTCATGTTTCTTTGCAGGACAAGTATTGTCCTGACTTTCAAGAATCCCTGACATGCTTCACCTTGCTTTTCTGATTGGCTGGATGAAAGTTTCACCATCCAATTATTACAGATCTACAGGAGTGAAAGTTTCACAGCGGCAAGTACCGTAGCAAACATTTCCTTATCTCTCTGCACCGGTTGCATAGATACACCTGATTTTAATAAAGACCCACGAGCTTCACATCAGACAGAATGAAGCTATGGGAAACTCATTCATCTTCCTCTTGAAACCTGGGGGCAACTAATGTGGAGTGATATACAATCAAGGGGCTTTACACCAGGAGATATAAATACAGGAGTAAATAGGCTACATATACATGAATATAAAGTAGCCTGTGTGTGCGTGTGTGTGTGTGTGTGTGTGTGGACGTGTTTAACTATTCTTGTGGGGACCAGAAGTCCCTACAAGAATAGTAAACAAACAAAAAGTTGACCAGCTAGGGACATTTTGTTAGTCCCCACAAGGTCAAATGCTATTTCTAGGGGGTTTAGGGTTAAGGTTAGAATTAGTGTTAGGGTTAGAATTAAGTTAAATATTAAGGTTAGGGTTAGGAGCTAGGGTTAGGTTTAGGGTTAGGATAAAGTTTAGGTTTTTGGGTTAGGGTTAAGGTTAAGGTAAGAGTACAGGTTAGGATTAGGGTTAGGTTTAGGGTTAGGGAAAATAGGATTTTTAATGGGACTGAATTGTATGTCCCCACAAGGTTAGCTGTACAAGACTGTGTGTGTGTGTGTGTGTGTGTGTGTGTGTGTGTGTGTGTGTGTGTGTGTGTGTGTGTGTGTGTGTGTGTAACAGCGAGAACTCTAAAAGGACATTCTGTCAACACTATACAGAAGCTGTAACTAGAAAATAGATCTACAACTTCATTATACTAAAAGACTTCCTACATTTATTGGCCAAATGGCCTAGTGAATGCCACTAACCAAGTCCTACTCAACAGCCATATAGGCCTAGGAAATATCTCCACTAATTCTAAAATGAAAAACAGAAATGAGACATTAAAACAAAGCCCTCTTAAAGCTGGGATCTGTGACCCTTCATCTCTCTCTCCTTCCATTATTTATCACCCTCTTCCTGAGCGAAAGACTTCTGTTGGCAAGGAATGACAGGGAGGGAGGGGGGTTATGGAGTAAGAGAGAGGGTGATATATCTAATCTTCCTGTCTCAGTCTCATCGGCAGCTCCCACTAGAAGGTGTTGACAAATACCAGGAGAGAGAGAGAAGAGACAGGATTCTTCCTATTATCTGCAGAGTGCCTCGTCTGCTTTAAGGGTTATTCACTACACTCACAACCACGCATGTCTATGGGGGCCCCGCACGTACACAGCTTGTGGAGCTCTGCTACCCACTGCTACTTTATGTCTGGCCGAGTGACCAGGGATCTCGAAGTTGAACGGTAAACATATCTCTGCAAAAAATGCAGCTAAAGAGGATTCACTTACCAGTAAGTCAGACGAAAGGAGGGAAAATATCAACGTCTACACAATAGAGTTCCTGTGTTCAGGAAGCTCATCCAGAGAAACAATGAATTCATACTGAAAATGAAGCCATTTGCTCTAGTACTGTTAAAATACACAGCGCTTTCTCTGGATGAAACTAACGCACATTTGAAGTGAAGTAAACCACACTTCAGGAGGTCCTTGGTCCTAAAAAACTACCTACAGAGATAAAGCAATACAGATATCATTTCCATGTGTGTACCTTTTACAACAGAATTGGCCAAAATAACTACTCTCTCGTGGAACTACTTGTGTTTGACTCTGACATAACCTAAGCGTTAATCTCGTTTGGCTTTGTCCCTCTCGGTCTCCACTAACTAAATGCTTTCTGTTCCTCTGTGATCGTTATCTGGCTGACCTACCACAACCTGACCCTGGCTGCCTAGGGATTCCTCCTCAGTGAGCCTGACCAGAGAGAGGACTGAGTCTCTACGGGTCCAGTGCTGCATACCAAACAAGTTACAAAACATACTTTATAAATTGTAATTGATTTATTGACATAGCAATCTGTTCGCTTGCACTCTGAGGGTTTCCCTCTACAAAGTTGATGGGAGACTCGTGGTTTGGAAGGGGAATACCTGGACACTGTACAGGAAAGGGGAATACCTAACCTGACTTGAACACACTGGCAGTGACCATAATCTGTCTTGCCTACTATGTACTAAAACGTACTGTGTGCTGATCATACTACATACAATCACCTATTATCAGCTGTTGTCAAACATGTTGGTGTGAAAACATGATTCTCTTCCTCAGTAGTGTGCAGCAAATTCTACTAGATGAAAAGTCTGAACGAATATGACATCCTGGAATTTAAAGCATACTACATTTTCAAAATTTCACTTACTATAAAACTTTTCATTTTCGCATACCCAAAAAAGCTACTATTTACAACACAAGTATGGGACACTGCCAGTGTGCATTAGATGCTGCCAGAGATTTTCAATGAGGCAAAGTTTCGCCCGATATGAGTCTTCATTAAGCCATTTTCAGCTCAGATATCTAGAGGGCCTTGTCAAATCAAAATGGTACTTTCCTGATTCTGTGTCCCTGATGGAGAAAACTGCCCTCTGACCCCGCTACTCTTGACATACACTATATATACACAAAAGTATGTGGACACCCCATAAAAATGTGTGGATTCTGCTATTTCAGCCACACCTGTTGCTGACAGGTGTCATGCGAGCACAGTCACACAATCTCCATAGGAAAACATTGGCAGTAGAATGGCCTTACTGAAGAGCCCTGTGACTTTCAACGTGGCACCGGCATCTTTCCAACAAGTCAGTTTGTCAAATGTCTGCCCTGCTAGAACTGCCCTGGTCAACTGTAAGTGCTGTTATTTACATTTAAGTCATTTAGCAGACGCTCTTATCCAGAGCGACTTACAAATTGGTGCATTCACCTTATGATATCCAGTGGAACAACCACTTTACAATAGTGCATCTAAATCTTTTAAGGGGGGGGGGGGGGGTGGGGGGGGGGTTAGAAGGATTACTTTATCCTATCCTAGGTATTCCTTAAAGAGGTGGGGTTTCAGGTGTCTCCGGAAGGTGGTGATTGACTCCGCTGACCTGGCGTCGTGAGGGAGTTTGTTCCACCATTGGGGTGCCAGAGCAGCGCACAGTTTTGACTGGGCTGAGCGGGAACTGTACTTCCTCAGAGGTAGGGAGGCGAGCAGGCCAGAGGTGGATGAACGCAGTGCCCTTGTTTGGGTGTAGGGCCTGATCAGAGCCTGAAGGTACGGAGGTGCCGTTCCCCTCACAGCTCCGTAGGCAAGCACCATGGTCTTGTAGCGGATGCGAGCTTCAACTGGAAGCCAGTGGAGAGAGCGGAGGAGCGGGGTGACGTGAGAGAACTTGGGAAGGTTGAACACCAGACGGGCTGCGGCGTTCTGGATGAGTTGTAGGGGTTTAATGGCACAGGCAGGGAGCCCAGCCAACAGCGAGTTGCAGTAATCCAGACGGGAGATGACAAGTGCCTGGATTAGGACCTGCGCCGCTTCCTGTGTGAGGCAGGGTCGTACTCTGCGAATGTTGTAGAGCATGAACCTACAGGAACGGGTCACCGCCTTGATGTTAGTTATTGTGAAGTGGAAACGTCTAGGAGCAACAACGGCTCACCCGCGAAGTGGTAGGCCACACAAGCTCACAGAACAAGACCACCGAGTGCTGAAGTGCGTAAAAATTGCAAATTGCAACACTCACTACAGAGTTCCAAACTGCCTCTGGAAGCAACGTCAGCACAAGAACTGTTCGTTGGGAGCTTCATGAAATGGGTTTCCATGGCTGAGCAGCCTCACACAAGCCTAAGATCACCATGCACAATGCCAAGCATCTGGCAGTCCGATGGAGAAATCTGGGTTTGGCGGAAGCCAGGAGAACCCTACCTGCTCCAATGCATAGTGTGAACTGTAAAATTGGTGGATGAGGAATAATGGTCTGGGCCTGTTTTTCATGTTTCGAGCTAGGCCCCTTAGTTCCTGTGAAGGGAAATCTTAACGCTACAGCCTACTCTATAAGGACATTCTAGATGAATCTGTGCTTCTAACTTTGTGGCAACAGTTTGGGGAAGGCCCTTTCCTGTTTCAGCATGACAAAGCCCCATGCACAAAGCGAGGTCCATACAGAAATGGTTTGTCGAGATCGGTGTAAAAGAACTTGACTGGCCTGCACAGAGCCCTGACCTCAACCCCATCGAACACCTTTGGGATTAATTGGAACGCCTACTACGAGCCAGGACTAATCACCCAACATCAGTGCCTGACCTCATTAACACTCTTGTAGCTGAATGGAAGCAAGTCCCTGTAGCAATGTTCCAACATCTAGTGGAAAGCCTTTCTAGAAGAGTGGAGGCTGTTATAGCAGCAAAGAGGGGACCAACTCCATATTAATGCCCATGATTTTGGAATGAGATGTTAGACGAGCACGTGTCCACATACTTTTGGTCATGTAGTGTAGTTTCCTTATCTGAACTGGCTTATCAGTGAAGTGGATGGAAACTGCAGAGGTAGAGACCAGGCTCATATCAGAGAGGAAGAGGTGAAATGAGAGGGTTTACTCCGACCAAAATCTGCCCACGAAATTAAGACCACGATTTTTGTATGGAGGTTAATGAGTGTCGTATTTGGTCAACAAAAAATGTCAATGTTAATTTGCTTAGTTGATCGAATAGAAGTTTTGTAATGGTTAGGTTGTTACGAATGCACTTATAAGTGAACGCGTGTGGCAAAAAACAACAAAAGTTGTGCCCGTTGTTCACGCATGCATCTGCTCTCTCATTGGCTGGAGTGGTCCCACCTGATCTCGCCTCCTCCTGCCTGCCTTCCATCTGTGAGGACATGTATTTCCATTGTTAGAGCGGTCACTTAACTATCTTGTCAATATAATAGATAGTCTTTGGTCATATGAAACTAGAAATTTAACAGAAAAAAAGGGTCCAAAGAAAGGAGGGGCTACCTGAACTTGTCCAATAAGAAACATTTTGTAATTTTGTTGCAATTACCCCCCCCCCCCCCATAGCAACATTTTTGTTACGTTTTGCACTAATGAATACAAGTCTCACCAGAGCTGATGAGGAGCCCCTGAACCTCCGTAAGATGTCCATCTGAGCCAGGCTGAGCCTCTTGCCCTTGGCCTCCCTCCGCAACACGCTCTGCACCCGCACCGATGCACGCCGCTTGGGACGCAGCCGCATGTGGTGGTTGTCTGGGCGACGCCACTGGAAACAGAAGGGACAGAGCTCTTCTTCAGGGACGGGCTGGAACTTGGCTGGAGCTGGGAGAGGAGGTCAAGCACAAGGAGGAATAAAGTACACATTGAGGGATGTTAAGTAATGTATGTGTTTATGGTACAGTGGAGTATGAGGGTGTAGGTTAGGTCAGAAGAAAAAAATATGTGAACTATGGTAAAGGGAAATGTACAAAATATAACAGTGCTTAGGCCGTTGTCACATTTAACACAAAATAAACATTTGGGATAGAGTTGAGTGTCAAATTAAATAGATTGAGTCCAGGGGATCATGAGTATGAAATAGTAAATAATAGTGATGAGAACTGTGCAGTACCGAGAGTGTGTGTGTCTCTCTCTCTCTGATGGGAACAGCTACCAGTACCCACCAGTGTGATTAACATGGGATTATACTGTTTTATCGACGACAATGTGCGGCCATTTCTTCCCTCCTGCCTAGTGCCTACAGCACCATGTTGTATGGACATTCTCATACTGTGCTTAAGCAATAGGTGTGATGAACATAGGATAAATGCAAGAGAAATAAACTAGTCTAAATTGTAACTGACAAAATGATTTTGTCAAGGTTATTGCCACTTCTTACCTTTCATTCTCTGGTGTCTCCCCCTGAGAAACAAAAACACAGAAGAAGAAAAGTTAGGTTTTTGTTGTGAAACAGCTGTCACTTCATTATTTATCTGCTTAGATAGAACGGTGTTTGATCTGGGGAGACTCCCATAGCTTGGAGTTGGTGTTTTGGGTTGTTTTTCCTTTACAACGCCCCGAGGGGCATCAATGCAGAGTTTGAAGGTGAGGTTTACTTTTTTTTAATTCTGCCAAAGCTGAATTTGTAAGTTAATGTTGATTCATCTGTAAACTGAAGCAAGACTTGAGGTGTGTTCTGATATTCCTGAAACACTCTTACTAAAAACTCTAATTCAGTGTCCCAAAATGTATACACAATTAACTTTTAACAAGTAAGCCTAACTCCAACCACAATGCTAAGGGACATTTGCTATTGTGGAAAAAGTTTGCTCAGGGCTTCCAACGTTTGGCGGAAATCATCCGGGAGAAAAGCAAACAAGGATCCATCTACAATACAGGGCTTCCCACCTCCCTGTAGTCTGGCATTTGTCTACTGTCTGCCTCTTATTTTGGACAAACAGTTGACTAGGCCTTTCCTAAGTCACGCTACAATTAGCCACAGTACACTACGCCAAAAGTGACTCATAATATTTGCAGTCAGGCAACAAACAGGGCGGCACGTGCAGCGGCGAGAGATGGGATAGGGGGCCTTGCTTGGGGCTTTAATCTCACGCTGACCTGCCGAAGGACTTTCACAGAGACACTGACAGCGGTTTGCTAGTCACACACCGTGGCTATAGAGAGATGGGACTTTGGAACTGAAATCTGATGTTGGACAGCCTGACTCATGGTCAAGTCTCAGTAATGTCTCCAAACTACAGGCTGTATTGAAGTATTTAGATTAGGCTAGGGGGGGAAGGGCTAGTGTCACAAACAGGGGGAAAAGAAGACAGTGGGAACAAGTGTCAGTGAGATGCAGGAAATGCGCTGGATGAGAAAAACTAGGCTACAGAATAGTCTTTCTACAGACTGTTGAACAAGGTGATTCCTCACACTCCTGTTGGACTAACCAGCTTGTTCAGATAATGAATTGACATTAGATCATTCAAACAATACAGAGGAACATTTAGACTTTTCTAGAAAACATGATCAACTTCTGACTTCTTTTAGCTTTGGGTCGATCATCTATTAACCAGAATGTAACATCTGAAAACCTTCAGAAGTGAGATCAACAGCAGTGACCTAATTCACATAACTACCAATCACTACAGTTTATACAAACACTTCCAAATGGCCCCATTTAGTCACCAACTCCCGACCCCTCCTGTCTCAGCCGCCAGTATTTATGCTGCAATAGTTTGTGTCGGGGGACTAGGGTCAATCTGCTATATCTGGAGTATTTCTCATGTCTTATCCGGTGTGAATTTAAGTATGCCTCCTCTAATTCTCTCTCTCTCCTCCGATCCCGGAGGACCTGAGCCCATGCCTCAGGACTACCTGGCCTGATGACTCCTTGCTGTCCCCAGTCCACCTGGCTGCTGCTCCAGTTTCAACTGTTCTGCCTGCAGCTATGGAACCCTGACCTGTTCACCGTACGTGCTACCTTGTCCCGGACCTGCTGTTTTCGACTCTCTCTCTCTACCGCACCTGCTGTCTCTAACTCTGAATGATCGGCTATGAAAAGCCAACTGACATTTACTCCTGAGGTGCTGACCTGTTGCACCCTCGACAACCACTGTGATTATTATTATTTGACCCTGCTGGTCATCTATGAACGTTTGAACATCTTGGCCATGTACTGTTATAATCTCCACCCGGCACAGCCAGAAGAGGACTGGCCACCCCCTCAGAGCCTGGTTCCTCTCTAGATCTTTTCCTAGGTTCCTGCCTTTCTTGGGAGTTTTTCCTAGCCACCGTGCTTCTACATCAGCATTGCTTGCTGTTTGGGGTTTTAGGCTGGGATTCTGTACAGCACTTTGTGACATCGGCTGATGTAAAAAGGGCTTTATAAATACATTTGATTGATTGTCTGCCTGGTAGAGGCTCAATGAAAACAGACATCCCATCCCACTCTCCAGATGAGCCCCTGGAGATACAGAAAGGTGGGGGCTCTCTGCCATGCTAATCTAGTTAAAAGGAGATTCATGTGAAGAATGTTAAATGCACACTTAGTGGAAGATAAACAGTGGCCCCTACTACCCAGTTAGAGCAGGGCAGAGCCCACTTTGGGCCAGATGCTATCAACAAAGAGTTTAAAGTCTGGAAATCAGCAAGGCTCAGTCTCTGGGCCTCTATGGACATTTGATACAATCAGAGTGTGGAGGAGAGAGAGCAACGCCCTGTTTACTAACCAAACCTCAGAAATAATAACGCAGATGGTCCAATGCAACAGCTTGGCTAGGGTGGCAGGGGAAAAGAGGGTGAGGGATGGGGGCAAGCCCCCCCCCCCCCCAACACCCCCTGGTGGCTCTACAGATGGCAAGGCCCACAATTTGAGATTGCTGCCCTACACCGTGCAGTCTGGGTCTTACGTTATGGGTCGAGGCAGGCAGGGGAAGCTGGGAGAGGCGCAATCCCTCAGGGTCAAGGGGTGAGAGAAGGGAGGGGGGTGACACTGACCAATGAGATGGGCAGGTGAGGGTTGGAGGGGGAAGGGTGGTGGGGAGAGAAGTCATTGACAGTGACACCAAAGTGCCTTTGCGCTATGCCTGTGACGGTCTAATGAGCTGCTTTGGTTAGCCCGGCCTCGGCCCGTCATAGCCCACATACCTCCCTCAGTGGGTTTACAGGAAATATGAGTAATGACACGAACACTGAAAACAAACACTCCAGTGACGCATGGCTGAAACCATAAGTGGAGACACAAACAGCAAGGAGGAACTTCAGGGAACGTTAAGTACGGTATGCAGGATGACTGCTCTGTGGATAAATAAGTACGGTATGCAGGATGACTGCTCTGTGGATAAATAAGTTTGGTATGCAGGATGACTGCTCTGTGGATAAATAAGTACGGTATGCAGGATGACTGCTCTGTGGATAAATAAGTACGGTATGCAGGATGACTGCTCTGTGGATAAATAAGTACGGTATGCAGGATGACTGCTCTGTGGATAAATAAGATGATAGAATTTCTGTGTTCTACACATATCATATCCTTACAGGGCCACCAAGTTGCTTTGTTGAGGATGCTTTTCTCCTTACAGCCAGTACACATAAGATTTGTTTCTGGGTTTTGTTCTTCATGTAACCTATAACAAGATATAGTACCAATGAGTAGCCGAACACACAATTGTAGACTTCACATGTAAGAAAGGTCAAATCATCTGTGCTTGAGTGTGGCTCAATGGGTAACACCGACCACAACTATAGTTCTCATAGTCTATATCCCTTATACTCCACTCTGGACCTCCAAGCCAGTTCCACTGCATGTTTTATTGTCTCCCTCTAATCAGGGACTGATTTAGACATGGGACACCAGGTGTGTGCAATTAATGATAAGTTAAAACAGAAAAGCAGCTGGCTCCGGACCTCTTGGTATAAGAGTTAAGTATCCCTGGTCTATATATTGTCAGAGAGCGGGGTTCACATCATGGTTATGTCTGTACTGCATCTCCCCTATCCGTTTAATACATACACAGAAGGAGAATCTATTATCCTTTAAAAAAATAAAAGGTTCAATCAAATGTTTTAAATAAAATGAATTAGACATATTGTTTTTGGTGGAGTTCCCCTTGAATGGCTTAAAAAATAATCCATCTATTCAACATATATAACCCTCCAGGCATGGACAGCTGTGATATCAGTACCATCTGTTCAACACATTTCCCATAAATCGGTTCTTTCCATAGAGACTCAAATCTGGATAAACTCTTAACGGGTAGCCTAAAAGTAACAATCCTTAAATCCATCTGTAAATCCATCCCGACAGGGCCTTTTATTTTGATTTCCATTTTAAAATTCTACCACAAATTTCCTGGCTCAGGTGAGTGAGAGGAAAAACAGGCCAAGGGATTCAGAGGTTACTGGCCCAGGCCCAATTCAAACACAGGCCACACTACAGCAGCCAGTGGCAAGAGGATTCCTCCAGAAATTACACTCTCTCTCTCTAACTACAGTATAATGCCATCATCATTCTGTGAAATCAAAAAGGTGATGAAAATGGAATGAGTTTCTGTTTTGATTAGTGGGTCTCAATTTTTATTTTACCTTTATTTAACTAGGCAAGTCAGTGAAGAACAAATTCTTATTTTCAATGACGGCCTAGGAATAGTGGGTTAAATGCCTTGTTCAGGGGCAGAACAACCTTGTCAGCTCGGGTATTCGTTCGTGCAACCTTTTGGTTTCTAGTCCAGTGCTCTAACCACTAGGCTACCTGCCACCCCAATCAAGGATCGTTCCATGTCAAAAGGATTCCGACACCCATCATCTCAGACGGTTCTGAAATCGTTTCTGTAGTCAGACCGCCCACATCCCATCCCAATACCACCCCAACAACCAGTGTCAGTTCTCTGTTTGACAAGTAGTATGACGCTGTGGCTTGTAGTATTGCTTCCCCATACTATGTAATGTATTCCCTGTGAATCTGGAGAGGTCTTTTTTTTTTACCACTGTTCAGAGAAGTGTATCATTGAAGTCGCTTGCATTATTTACCATAAAGTAGTGTGAACATACCACGTTTTGACCACTAGATGCCACTGTTCCTGTATACCGCCACACTATCCATGTTGCTGGTCTCGTGTGTTTATTTAATAGAGCACAACATTTCCTTTTCAACTTTGGATAGAAAACCAATACATTTGTCTCATTATGAAAATAGATTGTCATCTTCACATTTCAAGCCATTCCTGTATGAAAGCAATTCAGTTTTTCCTTCTTGGATATGAAGCATGAAAATGCTAATATAGTGACATGCATTGGATTTGTGCCACAAAATATTTTGAGTGACAGACTGGCACCATAGTAGTGGTCTATCAGCTTCGAGCTCCGGAGCAGTGAGCTCTTAGCAATGTCATGGCATTGATTTCCCGGGGGGCTCAGGACGGCGAGCAAACAGCCAGAAGCACCAACACCGTACGGCACAGTTTCTGGCGGCTGGGTTAGCTCATTAAGGCTGCCTGCTATTGGAATTGATGTATGCAAACATACAGGACAGGAACATGCAAACTTTAAACATTTGTATTAGACAAAGCAGACCTGGTTAGGGACTACCTCTGTACATTGGCAAACGCGTGCTTGCGTGTGTAGCGTATCCATGGCTAATGTGTATCCTGTTGATATGTAGTTACAAAATGCATGACATTGTTTCAAGACAACAATAACTATGCAAATGACATTGGTTCTAAAAAAATATATATATATATATACATTGTGAAAAGAACAATACAAAAACGGAACAAATTAACTTGGCATGATATTGATTTTCGTAAAGTTACACAATTTTAAATGAATTGCACTGTGCTACTCTGCCACCTAGTGTCACTATATGATCATTACATCATATATGAACGAGATGTATCTATTACGTTCTACGTAATAAAGAGAGCGCTTACATGAGAAAACGTGACTGCTCCGGACAAATGTCTTGATACAGTAGCGATGCATCCTTTAAAAACTTGTGACTTGAGCCTGTGGTGTCTGTAAAAGCCATGTTTCTCTGTCTTTGCCACCGACTCGAGAATCCGCGTGTGAGAAAGGCTGGTCACTTCCTGGCCGCCTTGTTTTACCTCTTTTGGAGCGTTGATAAGATAAAGAAGAGTGTAGCAGTCACATTACATTGAAAATTATCTTCAAGAGCAATAGAAATCGATACGATATATGATAGCTAAATTATTTGTTTAGGTTTAAACAGTGATCATTCTCTTTGCATGATAGCCTACCCTACACTTTCCGTCCTTATGTTGCAATCCCACAATGCATCAGGCTAAGCGCAAGCATTATGGGAAAGCGAGGAATAGCCCTGTGTGCCTCACCGCACTGGATGTAGTTCGATTTATTTGTATTGTAATGAAACAGCAGGGAGCAGGTCTCGAACCCTCGACCTTCTAGCCCGAAGTCCAGCGCCCTATCGACTGTGCCGCAAAAGCATGCTCGTGCGGCAGAGTCGATTTCCGCGCTTATAAACCCATGGTCGTTACAGTATGATACCCCGTTCAACCCACTATGATGATTTACATCGAGTATGAAACACGGAAAATAGTTTGAGGATGTCTTCAAACATTTAGGGGAATTGCAAACATATAATGCTATAATGCCTATATGACAGCCTCTATTTAGTAGGCGAGGCTAGTCAGCATGTTAGTCTATGCCAATAGCCTAAATACTAGGCAAATAGCCGAATCATCATGTGATATCCTTGGCTTTAGGCCTATAATAATTTCACCCCTTCAAAATAAATTAGAGCATCCAGTGCCCCATGAGTCTAAGGTTGGTCATTGTAAGCTGTCACTGTGGTCAGAATGTGATGATGCTTCTACTGATTTGCGCTCTAAATTTTCTTGTGTCAATGGTGATTCCTTGAAAGGCTAATAATGATATCAAATTATATTGAGCTTGTAATGGAAGGTCAACTAGCCTACAACACTTTAAATGATTGCTCTCATAGAAATAGATCCAGATGAAAGATTGGACATCATTACTACCAAAAGAACTGAGGGTGAAAGTTGAACACCGCCCAGCAGAATGAGAATGGACTGTTCGTGGAATCGAGTTTTCAGCGCAATTACTGGCACTGTTGGCTTGAAATTATACACCCTCAACTGCATCTGAGATCATACAAGGACAGACAGACCTCCGTGGTCTTACAAGCCCAGCTCTTGATAGATCCTGGAAAATAATAGCATTGACTTGCCTCCAGCAGAGAATTGCCCCAAGGGTAGTGGATATGAAATTGGATATTTTAAAGCGATGGGGGAACCCACTGTATGACCTGCTGCCCCCCAAAAGAGGTGAATTCTCCACCAGGCTTCTGAGAAAAAACACCACCCACTGCTGTCAGACTGTACAACAGCTCTAGCTCTTAAATCTCTTTTAAAAAATCCTATTTCAATCATTCCATTTTTTAACAATTCAGTTTTCCTATTTTGAAAAAAAAAAAATCCACTACTATGTTTTTGTGTCCTGTATTCTATTTATGCCGTGTATTATGTATTTTTAAGTGAAACATTTTTCTGAAGTAAATTCTGCTTTTCGTCTGTTTTTTCAGCCCAGCCTCACATTCAATTCGCGCATATATGTACAAAATGTATTTCAGCAGATTTCGTGCGTTTTTGTGCATTTTTGGGGTGGTTCAATTCGTTTGAAAATACACGAATTTCTGTGCTACTTAATTCGTGCGAAAATACACGAATTTCTGTGCTACTTAATTCGTGCGAAAAGACACGAATTTAACCAGTAGGCGACACACAAGCCGTTGCAACAACCATAGACGCGATCGCCTGTATTTATTTATTTTACGTTATGAATATATAGATATTTTGTCTTTTTTTAACCATTTAACCATAAGAGGTTATATATATATTGTCTTTATTTAATCCCTATTAAAACATTGTGGTTTTATGCCTATATGTACTGTTTTCGATTTTTCTGAACAGACTTTTCAGGATAGAATGAATGTAAGCAATGCATGATGGTTAATGGTGTTTTATTCGGTTGTAGTTCCATGTATTTCTTAAACATAAACGTGTAAACCATTTTTATTGAACAGAATGTAACTGAAAATACAATGGCAGCCTTGCCATTGTCCATCAATAACAAAACATTTTTTTTTCATATAACATTTGGGGAAACGTATGCAGTCATTGTAGTCTTACATTTTGTTGGCCAACCAAAATTACCAAAACGTTAACCCGTAATAAGGCTAGGGTGGCTGAGTGTAAATACATGGCTCTGAGTGTAAGCACCTTTTCACTAGAAACGTTCTTGTGTTCAAATTACCGTCAGTGCGAAATAGCTAGAAAGCTTTCGTATTTCCACTTGGCTGCACCTACGGTTACGATAACGATAAATCAAGTGCAATACCTGCGTCGACCTGTGTCGAGCAGCTAAACACCGGAAAGCTTCTAGCCTACCGGAAAGTTACAAGAAGAACAAGAATAGTTACCTCATCCGGTCATGTGACACTCTGGATGCCCCCTAAAAGCAATTTCAACCGTTTTGAAAAATGACGCCTGGTAACCCCAAAAAAATACCAGGTGCATGAAAAGTTTGGACTTAGAATATTTTTTGAAAACCTCCATAAATCACTCAGGCCATTGACTCGAGAAGAAAAAACATAAAATATTTTCCAGAAGAAAAAACAGAATATTTTTTGAAAACCTCCATAAATCACTCAGGCCAGCACCCATTGATTTGGGGCGGTAGTATAGCGCTCCCAGAGCGGGTATGGAAGTCTGGATCCCCCCTAAAAGCATTTAAGGCTCTGTGTGTCTTTAAGCACCATACTTTTTCACTCCATCCTTGCTGTGTGTGTGTGTGTGTGTGTGTGTGTGTGTGTGTGTGTGTGTGTGTGTGTGTGTGTGTGTGTGTGTGTGTGTGTGTGTGTGTGTGTGTGTGTGAGAGAGCTTTTCTTTGACATCTGTTTAGCGAAATTACTGATTTACAGTTCATGAGGGTTGACCGATTCACACATTTAAAGTTTTGGAAAGATCTGACTTTTTTAAACCTTCGAAACAGCACCTATGACCCCATTTTAAGGCACTTCCGGTTGGCACAGGAAGCTATAAGTAAATACATATCCTGATCGGGGTATGCTTTTACAGAATCCTGAGTTTTAAGTCTATACGTTAAGAACTGACTGATTTACACAGGGTTGAATGCACTATATATCACAAACTGCTGGTTGGCTATGGCAAAACACTTTTAGGGTGATTTTATCACTTCCGGTTGCTCCAGGAAGCTTAGAATCAACACAGGTAGACCTCATAGTGGCTTGATGGATTGTCATTGAAGACAGGTTCATAAGACATTCATAACCCACATAGGCTTCAGGTTGAATTTAGGGGTGCAGGCAATGTGTTCCTATGGGGTGAGATGTCATTGTAAACTGTTTGATGTAAACACCTTCTTTTAACTGTTAAGGGTTAATGCCACACGGTCAATGTTAGGCTTGCACAGAGACCTTAGGAACGTTCCTGAGGTCAAATTGTGCTTCTAAACCTTAACAGTTCTCTCTCTGTCTCCCAAAAGCAAAAGACTTGAAATGTAGGTCAAGGGTCATCTTCTTGTCACTGTCGCTGCGCTCAGACCGAGCAAGCTACGGTCAAGCGGGGCATCTCGTTGAACTCGGCACGGCTATGGTGATGTCATTTTTAGTGGTGATTTCAGAATGCTATTTTGGTGGTTTTTCACTGTTGAAACATATTGCAAATGCACAAAAGTCAACTAGCAAGTCAGTGTCCATCAGCCAATTAGATATTTTCAGACACCAAACTGATACCATCTGACTCCAAACTCACTTTTTCCAACTCGTTTAGAAGCCAACTATCACATATTTCAGAGCAGGCCCAAAATTCACAGCGCCTTCCATTTAAACCATAATAAAACAAATAATACGTAGTTATGTTCTAGCTGCGGGTCCAGTTTTCACATTATGTTTAGCCCTATGTGAGGCGACCTCGAATCCCAAGTTTCGGCTCAATAGGTCATTCGGTGCCCGAGCAAAACCTTAATTGGTGCTGAAATTCCACTTTTTTCCATGCCTTGCTACGGGGTCCTTGAATGAGCTATCGGACAGAAATGTCGGGGTCCGTCTCTATGGGCCGAGCCGGTTTCAATGCACCTAGTCTTGCAACTCTGGGACTTTTCTAAATGTCACAATTTTGTAATGCTCAAAATGAATTGAAGTCAATGCAAATGCACCGAGGCTTTTTATCGGTCCGAGAACCTTCTAGAGCCACATAACTCACCGTGCTTAATCGACCTGAGCTCTAGAACAGGTTTGTAAAGTTTCAGAACTCTAGGTCTGACGGTTCTTTAAAAGTTCAAACAAAAGTAACTATTGCAGGCACTGTCTGCCTCTAAGCCCCTCAGTGTGTCACTCCATCCTTTCTGTGTGGGTGTGTAAATTTTTCCTTGAAATCTGATGGGATGAATGACTGATTTACAGTTCATGAGGGTTGCCTATTCACATATATTAAGTTTTGGAAAGATTTGACTTTTTTAACCCTTCGAAACAGCCCTTTTGACACCAATTATGGCACTTCCGGTTGGCACAGGAAGCTGAAAGTAAACACATATCCTCATTGGAGTGGGCTTTTACAGAATCCTGAGTTTTAAGTCTATACGTTAAGAACTCACCGATTTACATAGGGTTGAATGCACTATTTCTCTCAAACTGCAGGTTGGGTATGGCAAACACTTTTAGGGTGATTTAACCACTTCCGGTTGCTCCAGGAAGCTTAGAATCGACACAGGTAGACCTCATAGTGGCCTGATGGATTGTCATCGAAGACAGGTTCATAAGGCATTATTAACCCACATAGGCTTCAGGTTGAATTTAGGGGAGCAGGCAATGTATTCCTATGGGGAGACATGTCATTGTAAACTGTTTGATGTAAACACCTTCTTTTAACTATTAAGGGTTAATGCCACACGGTCAATGTTAGGCTTGCACAGATCGGGAGGACCTTAGGAACGTTCCTGAGGTCAAATTGTGCTTCTAACCTTAACGGTTCTCTCTCTGTCTCCCAAAAGCAACAAAAAATATGAAATTGAGGTCAAAGGGTCATTTGGGTCCTTCTTCTTGTCCCTGTCGCTGCACTCAGACCGAGCTAGCTACGGTCAAGCGGGGCATCTCGTTGAACTCGGCACGGCCTGGAGATAATGGCAATGCCATTGCAGGCTTTGTGTGTCTTTAAGCACCGTACTTTTTCACTCCATCCTTTTATCCCCTTTTCTTCGTGGTATCCAATCGCTAGTAATTACTATCTTGTCTCATCGCTACAACTCCCGTATGGGCTCAGGAGAGACGAAGGTCGAAAGCCACGCGTCCTCCGAAGCACAACCCAACCAAGCCGCACTGCTTCTTAACACAGCGCGCCTCCAACCCGGAAGCCAGCCGCACCAATGTGTCGGAGGAAACACCGTGCACATGGCCCCCTTGGCTAGCGCGCACTGCCCCCGGCCCGCCACAGGAGTCGCTGGAGCGCGATGAGACAAGGATATCCCTACCGGCCAAACCCTCCCTAACCCGGACGACGCTAGGCCAACGGACCTCCCGGTCGCGGCCGGCTGCGGCAGAGCCTGGGCGCGAACCCAGAGACTCTGGTGGCGCAGCTAGCACTGCGATGCAGTGGCAGAGCTTCGAGACCCACTTAAAAAATGTTCGTCTGAACACACTGCAACTGGATCTGTAACTTTTTTTTTTTTAACTCCTTTTTGTGAACATGACCAATTTGTCAATGTACGATTTCTCTTAAATTACGATAGATAAATGGCTGGTTCTTTTTTTCCTGACACCGTATGCTTATGTACTTTGACGTGAAGCGGTCAAATTAGCACCCTACTTTACGTTTTTGACCTTTAATCCCAGAAAAATGGCCATAACTCAAAAAGCGTTGAGGCCTCGACGCCATCTTGTTCGGGGCCAACTGTCCATTACGTCTTCGAAATATTTTCCGTTTAGGAGAAAAGGCCACATGCATTTGCAATGTGCTTGTGCATTTGCAATATTATTTATTTTCCCTCTGGTGGGAATTTCCTAGACTGCGGAAAAATGACCAAAATGTGTTATTTTTATAAAACGGAAACCGAACGTCCGAGAGATTTAGTTTGATGACTTCCTGAAAGATCTCTCCCCCGCTCACAGCCCGACGCCGTCCGCGAATTTTAGAAACGTTGCAGGACGTCTAGTAAGGAACCTTACATTTGCAATGTGGCGTTTCTCACTAACCATATGGCGAGTGCTAAAATGTTCCCTTAAGGTATGGAAAGGCCTTGGAAAGTCCATAAGTGTAAGCCAACATAATTCATTATTTTACATTAACATGTAATACATGCATTATGAAGAAAATGGTGTAATTTAGGCTCCACGAAATATGAAATGGGTTATGAAGAAAATCGTGTATGGTTGCCTACATGACAAAAAGGCGTTCTGATTACAAGTGCACCAGTATCCAAAGTATTAAGCGAAATCAAGCACAGAAAACAGCATTGGCATTAATAAAACAATATTTCCCACGAATTAAGTCGCAGGTAAATGTGCGTCTTTTCTCAAAAATTCTGTTCAGCAAGTCTAAAACAGTACATATAGGCATACAACGACACATTTTAAAACATGGTTAAACAAAGACAACATTTCTGTATATTCATGACGTTGAATTAGCCATTAAGAAGAACAAAAATGAAATATAAATTATCGCGTCTATATGGTTGTTGCAAAGGCTTGTGTCGCCTACTGGTTAAATTCGTGTCTTTTCGCACGAATTAAGTAGCACAGAAATTCGTGTATTTTCGCACGAATTAAGTAGCACAGAAATTCGTGTATTTTCGCACGAATTGAACCACCCCAAAAATGCACAAAAACGCACGAAATCTGCTGAAATACATTTTGTACATATATGCGCGAATTGAATGTGAGACTGTGTTGGTTTTTTCTGTAAGCAAGAATCAATAGTCAAAGTCAATGTCAAACCGCGCGCGCGCTCACAGCAGTAGATGACTCTCGTCGCGCAGAGTGCGGCAAATATCAAACGAAGCAAGCAACACGGTCTTGCAGCCGACCCGCTAGATAAGGCTACGCAGAGATGTGAATGGATGACAGAATAAGTAACAGTGGGGCATTGTTAAACACGAATGATATTCTGTAGGACATGATGATGATGA
The DNA here is from genome assembly GCF_016432855.1 of Salvelinus namaycush. Lineage (NCBI taxonomy): Eukaryota > Metazoa > Chordata > Actinopteri > Salmoniformes > Salmonidae > Salvelinus > Salvelinus namaycush. Next base: position 9,291,113 of record NC_052333.1, on the reverse strand, counting down.
TGACTAGGCTAGAGACTGCCACACGTTCCGAGTCCCTGAAGTGAGACACCTCCCGATGGTGTCCACGAAGCAGCATCGAACAGAGGTCCGTCCCTTTTACGCGCACCTTCTCTACAGGACTAGAGGGATTTATCGATCCGCTCAAACTACTGGTAATTATGTGGATATTATTACACATTGTTTATTATAAGCCTATGGGCTATTATATCATTTATTTAAATACATTTTTCGATTCCTATTGCGCTGATTAAGACCGTTGATATGATATGATGTGATGTTGATGTCTCCAAAACGATCTGTGTATCATTTATGTTATTCCATATTATTTATATCAGTAGACTATAATTGTTGTGGAGGGGATAACGCATAATGACACATAGTGTTTGCGTCTTCTCTTTTTAGTCATATAGCTAAATGACACCATGTAGGCTAGCCTATGTGATTGTGACAGTGATCTGACGGTAATACATGGAGTAGTCTAAAGTGTAAGTGATGGCCCCTCACTTTGTGGGAGAGTAAATATTCTACTTAATCAGGTGCTGTCAGACTTGCGGGGCCCCCACCCTAAAATAGATTTAAATAGCCGAGTATAGCAGTTGTGCGTTACCGCGGACCAAATATACTTTAACCTACCCTGGTTTTCTCTCACTTCAAATGTTAAATTGGATTGCTGAGTTCCATTTCGTTTAGTCAATGTTGTGTGTGTGTGTGTGTGTGTGTGAGAGAGAGAGAGAGAGAGAGAGAGAGAGAGAGAGAGAGAGAGAGAGAGAGAGAGAGAGAGACAGACAGACAGACAGACAGACAGACAGACAGACAGAGAGAGGAGAGTGCGTACGTGCATTTTCGCGCGCTCTTGCATATCCAAAAATGTTATACTTTTAGATAAACATCACAAAATGTTCGAGTCATTAGTCTCACCAATCATCCACTTACTAATAACGAATGACTGAAAGGGCTCTTCAATGAATGATGGGTGCATTAATTGGGGGTTATATATTCAAACCAAAAATGATGAAGATTGAAACTACTGTTATCAAGGAATTCCCATCATTAATGCACATTGATTTAATATAACCTTTATACAATTGCTGTATATAATGGAACTGGATAAAGGATCATTAAAGGGACTGCGTCCAAAGGGACTGACGCGTGCATGTGGAATTAATGGCGCGCCCTCTGAGACAGCGCTTTGAAGATAAGAAAAAATATCACTTGCTCAGCCTTCTGGGACGCGCGCGGAGCCAGGAGTTCTGTCTTTCCTTTCTAGAAGACCTTGAAGAACAGTGCAGGTGTTGCAACCTATCAAACTTAAGTGTCCACCTGACACGCTCATGTGGAATTATTTGGTGCCCTCTGAGCCAGCACTTTGACGAGATGAAAAATACCACTGCCACCTTGCTCAGTCCTCTGGGACGCGCGCGGTACCAAGAGTCCGGTCTTTCCTCTCTAGAGGACCTTACAGCCCACATGAAAAAATACTACACCTTACTATAGAATACTACAGTACTAACTATAGAATTCTGTAGTAAACTGTAGAATACTATACTACTCGATCATGTGTAGTACTTACTATAGAATGTTTTAGTATACTGTAGAATACTATAGTAAATACGACAGTAAAGTCTGCAAAAAAAGGTATCTTCAATGGAACTGGATAAAGGATAATTAAAGGGACTACAGGAAATACTACAGTATAGTACAGTCAGCAAAACACTACAGTAAATACTACAGTATACTGCAAATACTACAGTATACTGCAATCCTTTATCCACTACAGTGAATACTATAGTATTTATACCATAGTATACTATAGTATTTTTTCATGTGGGAGGGGAGGAGAGAGGAAAGGCAAACCAAAGAGCCAGCTATGCTATCAGTGTCGTAACGCAACACCAACTCCGATAGTGCTGACTGAGACAAGGAAATCAAGACGAGAAAACGATATAGAAAGATGTGGTGTATGTACATTACGCATCCACATTATGAACTCACAGAGTTATTTCATCAATTTCTACTTACTACTTTAATCAATTTTGACTTGCTTAGTCATATAAAGATTGATTCCGTTTAGTATTATAACATGATTAATTCTAAATTAAGTTAAACTACCCAGGAGCATTATGCACCCCAAATATCTGAGTGGGCACAAAGTACGTGAGGATGGCTGGGGGGATGGTCTGGAGGGGTGCTCTACCCCCCTGTTCGGAAGTTGGAAAATGTTGCTTTTTTTAAACACCCGACACAGCTTTTTCCTGCAATCTAGAGCCATAATCACTATCCTTAATTCTATGTAAAAAAATATGTTTATTTTTCTGCATATCTAAGCATACCTCTTGAGCTGTCTGTATCCTCCTGACTGGTGTTTTTTTAAAGAAACTAAATATGCTTCTCTGCATCTCTGCTCAAATCTGGGTAAAAGATTGAAAGGAATGTGAGTCTTATTCATTACATTTAGTAAATGCTTGCTTTTCTAAAGTCTACCAACCTTGCCAGCAGGCATGCCAGCTAAGCTAGTTAGACAAGTTAGCTACTGTAACTAGATTGATAGCCTGAAATGGCTTCTTGGTAGCTAGTTATGAGGTTGGGAATCGAGCTGGGTTCTAGCCCGCATTACCAGATCAGTGTCGTGTGCAATTGTGGCTATTCTTTGGGTGCTATAAAAACTTCATTTTATGTGAGGTTGGAGCTCCAGTCCGCCTGACACCAGTCCTAATGATGCTGGCACAGCTGAATAGACTAGAGCAGTGTAATGGTTTTGTAATTAGTCACCTGAGTCAACAGTAAAAACTAAATGAGGTCACTCAATGAGCAGCTCCAATGCCAAGTCTACTTCATGTATTCCATCGCCTATCTGATCTTTACTACTCAGAGGGGTGCCTGTCTTGCTATTCGAGCACTACACATTTGTACATTGATATCATTACAAAAAGACACATTGCCCATTTCAGCTTATTGCCATACACTCCATCTTGATTTGGAGTGTGTATGTGCTTTTCCTGATTCCTGCCGACATACCTCCTCTTAGGGCTGTGGAATAGATTTATCCTTTCAATGCATTAGTTGGAAAGATAGCCAGGTATTCACTCCTCCCCTACTTGTAGGGATGCGTTGATCATAGTCATCCTCTCTGAATTATGGCCAGTAGTAATGCTTTGATTTTGTTTTCAAGACTGAACACCATGTTGGAAACCGTAACCAAAGCCAAACATGGGTAGCGACCAGCAGGGCACAACGTTGGCTAACATTCAAATAGACATTTATTATATAGATTACAACAAACTTGCCTCTCTGGCATGTAATTACGAATCACATCAGCTCTATTCAAGCAATTTCTATCTGCAACATTCCACAACGTTTGCTTATTGAACATGGCCTTGCTGTGATAATTCAGTCAGGTTCATTAGGCTGTAAACTGGGTGTAGTCTGTTTGGATTGCTCACATGGGGAATTCACAAAGTGGGATAGCCGAAGATTCCTTTTAGGTTCTAGATAGCACCTTTTCTTCTAGTGTAGGTGCTGATCTAGGATCAGACCCTTGATCCATGTACATATGACATCATTCCTTATAATCTAAAAAACAAAACTGATCCTAGAGCAGCACTACTACTCTGAGACGCTTTGTGGATACGGGCCATAATATTTCAAAGATAACTTGTGCATGTTTCTGTAAATATAGCCAGTCTTGACAGTACCATTTCATTTTCAGCATAGTTTCTAAGTCTCTTGAGACTGTTTCTTGTCTAGCCTATCCCTGAGAGATACCATGACTGGAAAAATAGAGAGGTTGCATCACAAATACGTCCCTCTGTGGGCACTGATCAAAATTAGTGCACGACTTACCCTATGAGCCCTAGTCAAAATGAGTGCACTACTTACCCTATGGGCACTGGTCAAAAGTAGTGCACTATGTAGGTAATAGGGTGCCATTTGGGATGCAGACAGAGACTACACACTGGGCAAAAACTGCTTGAAGCAACGTTGTTTCCACATAATTTCAACTAAAATATCTATGTGATGATGTTGAATCAACGTGGAAAACTGATTGGATTAGAAAAAGTTATCAAAGAAAGGGAATTTAGAGTTTTTTCACCCAACATTTAACCTAAATCTAATGACACTTTTTGTTGATTTCACGTTGAATTTACGTTAGTTCAACCAAATGTAAATCAAAACTAGACGTTGAACTGACATCTGTGCCAGTAGGTCCAGACAATTACACTTTCTTCCCAAGAGTTTTATTCAGGTCTACTGCTTTACATTTTCTAAGAGAGGAAACCTCTGAAAATGTTTTTTCCAGGCTTGCCTACATTAATTATTCCACCCCCCTTTCGATCTTTCTGTCTGCAATATGTACCAGAACGTTCTGTTTACTGCTCCCACAGTTTATGACAAGCCTTTTAAAACACTGGCATCAAAGTCCGGTTTGAGGCAGTATCTCGTCTCCCCTGATGTCATCCTTCCCTCTGTGTGTGAGCGAGAGAGAGAGAGAGAGAGAGAGAGAGAAACACTGGTGCAGAATACCCTGCTAGTGCTGTGCCCTGCATAATCAGGTTTAAGGGAACAAAGATTCCCAGCTTTACAAACGATGGTTGTTTGGTTCAGCACCCAGCAGAACACAGGCTCTTTCAGTGTGTAGCCTACCAACCAGGCGATGATAAGAAAGACCTGCTTTGAACCTTTCAGCTTTGAACCTAGTGACAGGGGATAGTTGTTCCACTCACTTGTATCATGTGTGGAAAAATATGCTTTAATTATGAGAATATGACAATCTAGGATTAGGTGGTAGGCGATTGTCATCCTCATAATGGCTGTTGATGGACTGCCTTGTTCACACCATGTTTGTGTATTGGTCATGTACATCTCATACGTTGCATCCCAAATGGCATCCTATTTCCTATTATAGTGCACTACTTTTGACCAGGGCTCTGGTCAAAAGTAGTTCGCTATGTAGGGAATAGGGTACCATTTGGGATATGCCATAGTCAGGACATCATGTAATATGGTCATTGTGCAGATTTGATTTTTATCCTCTGTCCCAGGACTCTCATTACATTCCACTGTGAAGATTTAAGTCTACTACGCTATCAAGCCCCGCTGAGGCCATCGCCATCCTTTGTAAAATATATGTTGCTGTTTGTCAGGTCTCTGGATCCTGCTCCATCAACCAGTCAAGATGATGAATTGGTTCACACCAGAGGTGGTTGCCAGCCCAACTAAGCCTGTGTCCCAAATGGCACTCTATTCCATATTCCCCATATGGTTCTGGTCAAAAGTAGTGCACTATATAAGGAATAGGGGGTCATTTGGGATACAGACGGACTAAGGCTTTGGCTCTCCCCTTAAATCAAGGCAGAGCCAGCTAACTCATTTTCTGTGGCCAAGTGTCTCCATTTAGGCTGATATAACTGACACAAACATTTGGTTAGTGACGCGAGCAGCATCTTGTAGGATTGATGCCCACACCCTGGTACCATAGAGATTAAATTACCAGAGCTGGAGCAAGATGGGAGTGGGACAGATAGAACACTAGAACACTGGAACACTAAAACACTATAACACTGGACTGTCATTGTTCTGTGTTGGGTGGAACTATGTTTCCCAAATGGCCCCATATTCCCTCTATAGTGCACAACTGTTGAGCAGGGTGAACTACACTGCTCAAAAAAATAAAGGGAACACTTAAACAACACAATGTAACTCCAAGTCAATCACACTTCTGTGAAATCAAACTGTCCAATTAGGAAGCAACACTGATTGACAATAAATTTCACATGCTGTTGTGCAAATGGAATAGACAAAAGGTGGAAATTATAAGCAATTAGCAAGACACCCCCAAAAAAGGAGTGATTCTGCAGGTGGTGACCACAGACAACTTCTCAGTTCCTATGCTTCCTGGCTGATGTTTTGGTCACTTTTGAATGCTGGCGGTGCTCTCACTCTAGTGGTAGCATGAGACGGAGTCTACAACCCACACAAGTGGCTCAGGTAGTGCAGTTCATCCAGGATGGCACATCAATGCGAGCTGTGGCAAAAAGGTTTGCTGTGTCTGTCAGCGTAGTGTCCAGAGCATGGAGGCGCTACCAGGAGACAGGCCAGTACATCAGGAGACGTGGAGGAGGCCGTAGGAGGGCAACAACCCAGCAGCAGGACCGCTACCTCCGCCTTTGTGCCAGGAGGTGCACTGCCAGAGCCCTGCAAAATGACCTCCAGCAGGCCACAAATGTGCATGTGTCTGCTCAAACGGTCAGAAATAGACTCCATGAGGGTGGGATGAGGGCCCGACGTCCACAGGTGGGGGTTGTGCTTACAGCCCAGCACCGTGCAGGACGTTTGGCATTTGCCAGAGAACACCAAGATTGGCAAATTCGCCACTGGCGCCCTGTGCTCTTCACAGATGAAAGCAGGTTCACACTGAGCACATGAGCACATGTGACAGACGTGACAGAGTCTGGAGACGCCGTGGAGAACGTTCTGCTGCCTGCAACATCCTCCAGCATGACCGGTTTGGCGGTGGGTCAGTCATGGTGTGGGGTGGCATTTCTTTGTGGGGCCGCACAGCCCTCCATGTGCTCGCCAGAGGTAGCCTGACTGCCATTAGGTACCGAGATGAGATCCTCAGACCCCTTGTGAGACCATATGCTGACACATGCACATTTGTGGCCTGCTGGAGGTCATTTTGCAGGGCTCTGGCAGTGCACCTCCTTGCACAAAGGCGGAGGTAGCGGTCCTGCTGCTGGGTTGTTGCCCTCCTACAGCCTCCTCCACGTCTCCTGATGTACTGGCCTGTCTCCTGGTAGCGCCTCCATGCTCTGGACACTACGCTGACAGACACAGCAAACCTTTTTGCCACAGCTCGCATTGATGTGCCATCCTGGATGAGCTGCACTACTTGAGCCACTTGTGTGGGTTGTAGACTCCGTCTCATGCTACCACTAGAGTGAGAGCACCGCCAGCATTCAAAAGTGACCAAAACATCAGCCAGGAAGCATAGGAACTGAGAAGTGGTCTGTGGTCACCACCTGCAGAATCACTCCTTTTTTGGGGGTGTCTTGCTAATTGCCTATAATTTCCACCTTTTGTCTATTCCATTTGCACAACAGCATGTGAAATTTATTGTCAATCAGTGTTGCTTCCTAAGTGGACAGTTTGATTTCATAGAAGTGTGATTGACTTGGAGTTACATTGTGTTGTTTAAGTGTTCCCTTTATTTTTTTGAGCAGTGTATATAGGGAAAGGATGCGATTTGAAATCTATTCTAAGTGTGGAACAGGCTGTCTTACACTTTGATCCAGAGCATCCCAAACAGGCTCAATGGGTGACATGTCTGGTGAGATTGCTGGCCATGGAAGAACTGGAACACTTTTATCTCCCAGGAATTGTGTACAGATCCTTGCGACATGGTGCTGTGAATTATCATGCTGAAACATGAGGTGATGGCGGCAGATGAATGGCACGACAATGGGCCTCAGGATCTCATCACAGTATTTTTGTGCATTCAAATTGCCATCAATAAAATGCAATTGTGTTCGTTGTCCATAGCTTATGCCTGCCCATACAATAACCCCATCGCCAGCATGGGGCATTCTGTTTACAACGTTGACATCAGCAAACCGCTTGCCCACACAACGCCATACACGCTGTCTGCCATCTGCCCGGTACAGTTGAAACCGGGATTCATCCGTAAAGAGCACACTTCTCCAGCATGCCAGTGACCATCGAAGGTGAGCATTTGCCCACTCAAGTCGGGTAAGATGCCAAACTGCAGTCAGGTCAAGACTCTGATGAGGACGATGAGCACACAGATGAGCTTCCCTGAGACGGTTTCTGAGTTTGTGCAGAAATACTTTGGTTGTGCAAACCACAGTTTCATCAGCTGTCCGGGTGGCTGTTCTCAGACGATCCTGCAGGTGAAAAGACTGGATGTGGAGATCCTGGGCTGGCATGGTTATACGTAGTCTGTGGTTGTGAGGCCGGTTGGACCTACTGCCAAATTCTCTAAAATGATGTTGGAGGCGGCTTATGGTAGAGAAATTAACATTAAATTCTCTGGCAACAACTCTGATGGACATTCCTGCTGTCAGCATGCCGATTGCATCTGTGGCATTGTGTTGCGTGACAAAACTGCACATTTTAAAGTGGCCTTTTATTGTACCCAGTACAAGGTGCACATGTGTAATGATCATGCTGTTTAATCAGGTTCTTGATATGCCACACCTGTCAAGTGGATGGATTATCTTGGCAAAGGAGAAAGGCTCACAAACATGGATGTAAACAAATGTTTGCACCAAATTTTAGAGCAATAAGCTTTTGTGCGTATGGAACATTTCTGGGATCTTTTATTTCAGCTCATGAAACATGGGACCAACACTTTACATTTTGCCTTTATATTTTTGTTCAGTGTAGAAAATGGGTGGCCTCTTTCACAGCAGAGCCAAGTTGCCCCTAGCAGTTTTCAATATAGTATTTCATTTTTTTATGTGAAATAGTCTAATCCAAAAGGATATTAGTGTTGAATTTTAAAGATAGCTAATTCCACCTGATCCTTTAAGCAGAGAGATGAAATATGTTCTGAGGCAGACCACGATACTTCAAAGGATCATCCAAACCCTTTGGAACCCTTCTTTCCCCACTGGGCATACCACGTCATATCAACGTGGAGAATTGGGTAATATTAGGTAGATCAATGAGATTCAAACCTATTTTGGCCCACTCAGAAAGACAGCCAAAAGTTTGTTGAATTCCCAATGTATTATCACAATTCTTTCAGCCATCTTAAATATACACGGAGAAGAAATTGCTTTGGCATTGCCTGGTTGCTAAAATTCTAAATAGTTTGCCTAATTTCTGTTTATATGACAAAACAAGCAAATGTAGTGTAGAGAATCATTGTACCATCTAAACAGCTGTGAAATATATTTCCCACAACCAAAAATATTGTATTTCCCCTGTTTGAAGCTGGTGTACAAAACAGAGAGTAAAAGATGCAAAAAACTAAACTAAACCACGGGAAACATAGAAATAGCACACATAGATCATATCTATAGCGTGTTAAACTTGCTTTCAATGAGAATGACAGATCTATAACTCACATTTCCATGTGAATTTGGTCGCGTCGCCAAAAAAGTTACATATTGCAGCTTTAATGTACAACCAAATTCCAATGGAAAATCCATGTCTGATTTTTGGTTTAGTTGTCACCTAAATGTGTTATCACTGCGCTTTCAACCATTTAAAAAACAACCAAGTTCAAATGGAATACAATGTCAGATATTTAGTGTATTTATACAACAACTTATCACTGTGCTTCATCTAATAGCACAACCAAATTACCTGGATTGCAGTTGAGATTACATTAAAGTACATGGCGCAAGTGATTAATGCCGTTTGAGATTCTGTGCAGATTATTATAGCAATTGTGAAGATTTCCACAGACCTGCAACCCAGAACACTTTCTATGATTTCATGAGAAGACATTTATTGTTACAGTAATCTCAAAATGTTGCCGTGGATGTGTTACTGATTTTAAGGTTGAATAAATACTGTAGCGCACTATTGTTTTTTTTAACTTATAGTAGATATCACGTTGAAGATCTTACGTTTCAAAGATACAAATGTAACATATTTTAAATACGGTTTGTCTATGTTGAAAATTTGTTACCATAATGACATAATCCTGTGGTTGAAATTTTACCCTCAGAACAACAGTTGATTCCTTTTTTCAAATCCAATGTATTCTCCACGTCGATTCCACATCAGAATACGTTGACAAATTCTGTTGAAACAACATTGATGGATCTCTCTCTCTCTCTCTCTCTCTCTCTCTTTCTCTCTCTCATTGTTCCTTTCACCTCCGCCTAATCAAACAAACTATGGCCACATTGATTGTTCTGACTTTCATTTCCTCATTACCTCATTCTAATTTAGCCTGGGCTTGGCACATTTTGTCTGAAAAGAAAGGTGGGCATTGAATTTCCCCCTCGGCTCTTCTCGCCTGCCTTTCTCCTTGGACCTTCCTGTTCATCCTTCGGCTCGCTATCCTCAGTGAGCTCATATCCCTGCAGCCTCACAAATCTAGGTTGGACCAATTTCCACACGGGGAGCTGGGAGATGCTTTCGTGATTGCTGAACTTCACTATAAAAGCAGAGAGAGAAAGAGAGACAGAGAGCAAGATCAAATCTAATTTGATTTGTCACATGCTTCGTAAAAACAACAGGTGTAGACTAACAGTGAAATGCTTACTTACGAAAGAAAGAGATACATTATTTCCCCTGCTATAAGTGGGTGGGTTATACTGGGGAAAGTTGGAAATATAGGAGTCTTTTTTTCTGAAGGAAAGAGCAGAAGCTGTTGCAGAAAACGGTTGGTTTTGTTTAACATTTGGCTGTTTTGAATGAACATGAAGGAATGCCTTTGACGGCCTGACATTTAGAGACCTTTAGTGTAATAGAGGCTGAATGGATTTCACACTGACGTGACCTTTCATTACGCACTACAGGTGTCTCTCTCTCTCTCTCTCTCTCTCTCTCTCTCTCTCTCTCTCTCTCTCTCTCTCTCTCTCTCTCTCTCTCTCTCTCTCTCTCTCTCTCTCTCTCTCTCTCTCTCTCTCTCTCTCTCTCTCTCTCTCTCTCTCTCTCTCTCTCTCTCTCTCTCTCTATACAATTTCAATTCTATTTCAATTTCAATGTAAGGGCTTTATTGACATGGGAAACATATGTAACAACATTTCCAAAGTAGGTGAAGTAGATAGTAAATAAAAGTGAAATAAACAATAAAAATGAACAGTAAACATTACACTCACAAAAGTTCCAAAAGAATAAAGACATTTCAAATGTCATATTATGTGCTCTCTCTCTCTCTTCTCTCTCTATCTAACTCTCTTCTCTCTCTCTCTCTCTCTCTCTCTCTCTCTCTCTCTCTCTCTCTCTCTCTCTCTCTCTCTTTCTCTCTCTGTCTCTTTCTTTCTCTCGCTCGCTCTCTCTTACACTCTTACACTCTCTCGCATAAATGAATGATAATGATTTGTATTCCCAATGATTCGCTCCAATCGGGACATCTCAGACGTGAGACTCTGCATGTTTTTTCTTCTCCTTCTTCTGAGTAAAAAACGAGCACCAGGAGTCATTAGCCATGGTCGAGCAATTTGGGCCACGGGAGCTTTTCTCTGGCTGTCTGAGTGTGAATGTGGTTGGGCTAAGCTATTTTCATTGCAAGGTGATGAATGTGGTGTCTGTGCCACACAGAACAGTGTTTCTCCTTTTTGCTCTCTTTCCTCACTCTCTCTCCTTTTTCCCTTCCCTTTGCGTACCTTCTCTCCCTATTCCGCCCTCTGCTTCTTCTCTCTCTCTCTCTTTCTCTTTCTCTTTCTCTCTCTCTCTCTATCCTATTCTCCTTTCCACCCATTAATTCTCTCTCTCTCACACACACACCAATCCATTTTTATCTCTCCTTCTCTCTCACTCCCTCCGTTGTTCTCTCTCTTTATCTTCTCTCTCCCTCCCTCTGCTGTTCTCTCTCTTTATCTTCTCTCCCTCCCTCCCTCCGTTGTTCTCTCTCTTTATCTTCTCTCTCCCTCCCTCCGTTGTTCTCTCTCTTTATCTTCTCTCTCCCTCCCTCCGTTGCTCTCTCTCTTTATCTTCTCTCTCCCTCCCTCTGTTGTTCTCTCTCTTTATCTTCTCTCTCCCTCCCTCCGCTGTTCTCTCTCTTTATTTTCTCTCTCCCTCCCTCCGTTGTTCTCTCTCTTTATCTTCTCTCACTCCCTCTGTTGTTCTCTCTCTTTATCTTCTCTCTCCCTCCCTCCGTTGTTCTCTCTCTTTATCTTCTCTCCCTCCCTCCGTTGTTCTCTCTCTTTATCTTCTCTCTCCCTCCCTCCGTTGTTCTCTCTCTTTATCTTCTCTCTCCCTCCCTCCGTTGTTCTCTCTCTTTATCTTCTCTCTCCCTCCCTCCATTGTTCTCTCTCTTTATCTTCTCTCTCACTTCCTCCCTTGTTCTCTCTCTCTCTCTTCTCTCTCCAGTGCAGCAGCAGCTGTTGAAGTGGTGTATCTGAAGGCTGAAGTTGACCTGTGGCTGGGCCAGGGGCTGCAACACAGGACATGGGAGCTACCTGTCCTTCCTGCTCGTGTCTTGTGTTGCAGCCAGTGGAACAGTCGCACCGCTTAACACCGTAAAGAGACACCGAAACAGACGCCAAAGAGACGCCGTGTCCAGTCTGCCATGGACTCCTCCGGTTCTTTCTCCACTCTTCTCTACGCTGTCAACAATCACCAGCAGGGTCCTTTCTCTTGTTTTGTATGTTCAATAGCAGAAGTTTTTAGATTAGCCATGTGAAAATGATAACCAAGATGCTGAATAATATGAGGCATTGACATTTAAAGTAAAAGCCCTTTTGATGTTTGTTTTTTTGTGAGGGAGCTGTTTCAACAGGAGCAGTGATGAGTTGGGGGGCGCTTGCAGAATCAGCGCTTCTCTCTCTCTCTCTTTCTGCCAGCAATAAGGCAAACACGATTGTGAGGCTATAGAATTAGGCTAGACAAGGTCAACAATGATGCACCTTTGGGGTGAGGTGTGGCATGGCGAGGAGGCAAGGCACTAGAGGCACGAGCTGCCTGGCTGTCTGGGCTGGTATTAATGACCCTTTATATCTCCCAAGGTCACAGATGAAGAGGCAGGAGATTGCCTTTTCTCCCAGCAAACGGGTGAGGAGAGAGAGAGGAGAGGGGTCACCTGCTGCTAGGTGTAAATATTTGTCCACTCCACACCCGACAACCTCTTCATGGCACAGCGGGGGAGAAAGGAGCATACTCTAAACTAAGTCATTTTCTGACAGGGGTGTCACCTGATTTGAATATAAATCCAGGGAGCAGGTCATCAATCTAGGCCCTTAACTTGTGTTGTGTCAAAGCAGGGGTTACATTGGCCAACAATGCTGTTGCATCCCAAATGACAACCCTATTCCCTATATAGTGCACTACTTTTGACCAGACCCCTATGGGCCCTGGTCAAATGTAGTGCACTGTGGGCCTCCTGAGTGGTGCAGCGGTCTAATCTCCTGAGCCGTCACTACAGACCCAGGTTTGATCCGAGGCTGTGTCGCAGACCGGGAGACACATGAAGGGGCGCACAATTGGCCCAGCGTCGTCCGGGTTAGGGGGGGTTTGGCCGGCCGGGATGTCCTTGTCCCATCGCACTCTAGCGATTCCTGAGGCGGGCCGGGCAAGATAGTAGCGGTGCCTCCCTCCACAGCTGCATTGTTACAGCCCGTGACTATTACGTACTGGACTCTGGCAGCCATGTGTTTTCTCAACGCCAGTGATGCTAGGAGAGTATTATGACCTTTCAGAAACACTCCATGGCAGGATATGAGTTCCTTCAAAACATTCAGTATTCATAGGGCTGCGTGTTCATACAAATACTCATTCCTGTCTGGAAGAAAGAGGTTGTGGTTGCATCCCAAGGTACCTATGCTCACTGGTATCTGCCCCCCCCCCCCACTAGGTTTTGAGAATGAATAAAAATTGGCCCATTCACCAACCCCATGTGAATCTATGCTATGATTTATTGAGGTCATTTCAGTTATTTCCCCTTGCCAATGTGTACATTGTAGCAAATAGACTTGAATAACCTCGAGCAGTTCCACTTTAAGAAAAGTAATCAAGGATAGCTGCTATGACAGATCTGTTAGATTGCTCATCTCCTGACAGACAGTGCTGCCTATCCTGCATGTTTAGGTGTTTAGGAGGACACTTGCCTCCATCTGCAATGTGCACTTACATATTGGAGTGAGCTGCACTACATAAAGCCATTCAGATCTGTGTTCATTTCAGGTCTTTAAAGGGGCAATCTGCGATTGGTAGGTCACTTTTTGGACATTTAAATGGATGATATATACCCATTGATTCTTGAACTGCACATTGTCCCATTAAATGCCTCAGACAAAATGGTAATGTTGGATAAAATTCATTAGCCAGGGCATGTATTTTTCTCAGCTCAAGACAGAATGTCCCTAGATTGGCCAGACAATAGTTTCCCAGATGAAACATTGCCAAGCAGTTCCATTAACTACCTATCGTATTATTCGTTTTACTATACAAACACCCAGTCTCATAGAATTACACTCAAACATGCCAAATTCATATTTAATAGAGACACCAATCTGTTTGAAGCTTAATTACGAGTTGGTTTATAATCAATCCGCCCGTCTGCAGCGCACTTTGTATTCATTTACACACACAAGGTCAGAAGAGAGAGAGAGAGAGCGAGAGAGAAGGAGGGGGGGAGGGAGGGAGGTAGGGAGAGAGAGAGAGGGGCATACGAAGAGAGAAAGAAAAAAGAAAAAGGGGGAAGAAGAGAGAGAGAGAGAAAAAGAGAGAGACGGAGAGATAGAAAGCAACGGAGAGAGAGTTTCTCTTCCCATAGTAGCTTAGTTCATTATACCCTCGGCTGTGTTCACTTTACAGAGCAAGGAGGACCCTGTAGGACCAGAGAGTGGCACCATCCAAGGAGTCTCAGGCTTTAAATTCAGGCTCCATACACCTCAGCTCTCTCCGGAGAGGAACAATGGCTCTTTATGAGAAACTCTGAGAGATGAGAGAGAGGAGGCAGAGAGAGAAAGAGGAGACAGAGAGAGATGATTCATTAAAATGGAGCCCAAGCCGGCATGCGCTCCAGCGACAGCTGTGACTTGTCACAGTGTTTAAGACCAACCGTGTGGGTTGGACAGATTATTCAGAAAGGGGGAAAAATGCCTACAAATATTAAGTGAAAAAGTATTGAATAAAATGTATGAGGGACCTGCTAGGATGTGACTGCCCTTGAAGAAAGACTCCAAGAGTACGTCCCAAATGGCACCCTATTCCCTATATAGTGTATTACTTGCACTGTATAGAAAATAATGCACTGTATAGAAAATAATGCACTATATAGAAAATAATGCACTGTATAGAAAATAATGCACTGTATAGAAAATAATGCACTGTATAGAAAATAATGCACTGTATAGAAAATAATGCACTATATAGAAAATAATGCACTGTATAGAAAATAATGCACTGTATAGAAAATAATGCACTGTATAGAAAATAATGCACTGTATAGAAAATAATGCACTATATAGAAAATAATGCACTTTATAGAAAATAATGCACTGTATAGAAAATAATGCACTGTATAGAAAATAATGCACTATATAGAAAATAATGCACTATATAGAAAATAATGCACTTTATAGAAAATAATGCACTTTATAGAAAATAATGCACTGTATAGAAAATAATGCACTTTATAGAAAATAATGCACTATATAGAAAATAATGCACTATATAGAAAATAATGCACTGTATAGAAAATAATGCACTTTATAGAAAATAATGCACTGTATAGAAAATAATGCACTATATAGAAAATAATGCACTTTATAGAAAATAATGCACTTTATAGAAAATAATGCACTTTATAGAAAATAATGCACTTTATAGAAAATAATGCACTATATAGAAAATAATGCACTATATAGAAAATAATGCACTGTATAGAAAATAATGCACTGTATAGAAAATAATGCACTGTATAGAAAATAATGCACTATATAGAAAATAATGCACTGTATAGAAAATAATGCACTTTATAGAAAATAATGCACTGTATAGAAAATAATGCACTTTATAGAAAATAATGCACTGTATAGAAAATAATGCACTTTATAGAAAATAATGCACTTTATAGAAAATAATGCACTTTATAGAAAATAATGCACTATATAGAAAATAATGCACTATATAGAAAATAATGCACTGTATAGAAAATAATGCACTGTATAGAAAATAATGCACTGTATAGAAAATAATGCACTATATAGAAAATAATGCACTGTATAGAAAATAATGCACTTTATAGAAAATAATGCACTTTATAGAAAATAATGCACTTTATAGAAAATAATGCACTGTATAGAAAATAATGCACTTTATAGAAAATAATGCACTATATAGAAAATAATGCACTGTATAGAAAATAGGGTGCCATTTGGAACGCACACCTGGTGTTGATGTGAAAGAGTCTCAGAGATCCTGTGATACCGCTCAGCCATGTCCGAAAACAAGGACATACAGACGTTTCTCAGATGCCCCCTGGAAGCAGTCCGTCTTCGTGGAGTCGGGGAATGTGACTTTGATCATGTAAACGTCTACATATGCTATGCTCCATGAAGCTGGCATCTAGTTTGGGGAAAGGATGCTCCAAGATTTGAATGAAACCTCCTGCCATTATGAGGTTCAGTGATATATATTTAAGATAGACATAAATTCTATTTTACATCATTAAAGATAATGCAAAATGCTTAGAAAAATGTATAAAATGGATTCTCAATAGGGCAAAGAGCAAATCTGTTTTGGTATTTTGGGGGGTACATTTGATATTGCACAAACAAAATGTATGTGCGTAGGAACTTATCTTTTAAATATCATGTTTGAACAACTGTCAGCATCTCTTAACAGAGAGGAAAACCAGTACCACTAGAATCCAAATAAATGTCCTTACTCATCTCCCAGCAGATACTGTGGTCCCTCACGCTCTCATACAAGGTTTCACTTCCAATCATCGCCACTTTTCTGGTGGAGCGGCCCAGGGGAGAGAGGGTATGGCAGGGGATGACAGTGGCCCCTCAGCCTCCCTCCACCGGAGGAGTTGAGCTGAGTGCTGAGTTATGAGGGCAAGTCACTAAGACACAAGGTGACCCTTTGTAACGGTTGCTACTGCTACACTGCAGACTTTACTGCTGACAGTGACAGGTTTTCACATTCAGACTCCGGGGCCAGATTGGGCCCCTGACCCCACTGTCACTAGCATGGTTTATCCATATTCATCTGCATCCCAAAAGGCACCCTATTGCTTACATAGTGCACTACGTTTGACCAGAGCCCTGTGGTCAAAAGTAGTACACTATATTGCAAATAGGGTGCCATTTTGGACGCAGGCAACACTGACATGTCGACTGACAGTGCTGAGAGGAGAAGAAGATGCTGAAATACTAATGCTGCCAAATGCCCGGGGTAATGTAGGATATTTTCTGTAAGGCTTCTTCTACGATGAGATGGAAGAGACAGTAGAATGGTGTCACATTAATAGATCAGTGATTGTGAAATGAATGGGTTGTTTTTCTTGTCAAGGAGAGGGAATGTTGAGAGAAGATAAGATAATAATTTGACACATTGTCAAATGTGGCAGTTTGGTGTTGCATGCTTTCTTCAATGAAGCCACATGCCCATCTGTCAGGAACCAAATGAGAGGCTCATAATATATTCAGCAGTAGGGATTTGGATCGTCATCTTCCAACTATACCCAAATGCTGGCACAGCCTGCCTCACAAATGAGGGGGAAATAGTAAGAAAAACTGGAAAGATTTAGAGATACTGTAAAATTGTAATTTGCAATGGGTTGTGCCGTTTCAGTGTTCTGGGTTTCAGTCATGCACTGGAAGACAGATCAGTTGCCTGGTCGAGGGAGTGAAAATCGCAGTGAACACAGATATTTGCCAGTGGGCCGAGGATGTAGACCTATTTCGGAGGCCAGCGACTATGAAAGCACTTCAGTGAGCGATTTCTCTGAACTATCTTATTGTCCCCGCGTTTTGGGAAATGCGACGAGGGAGGGTAGCGGTAGCAACAATTCCAGCAGTGTTATCAGGTGCAAACAGATGGAGCCAGGAGGCTCCGGCTCCACAGGGTCAGAGATCAGAGCACATGGGCTTCAGGCCATGACTCATCCAGCTGGCTTTTTGACTGTGCTCCCCGGTGTGCTCCCCGGTGTGCGAGGACGAGAGAGAGAAACGGCACTTCAGATAGAATGTTCCTCTAGTCTAGTACTATACGTTTATATTTCAGATAGAATGTCCCTCTAGTCTAGTACTATATGTTTATATTTCAGATGGAATGTTCCTCTAGTCTAGTACTATACGTTTATACACTGCTCAAAAAAATAAAGGGAACACTTAAACAACACAATGTAACTCCAAGTCAATCACACTTCTGTGAAATCAAACTGTCCACTTAGGAAGCAACACTGATTGACAATACATTTCACATGCTGTTGTGCAAATGGAATAGACAAAAGGTGGAAATTATAGGCAATTAGCAAGACACCCCCCAAAAAGGAGTGATTCTGCAGGTGGTGACCACAGACCACTTCTCAGTTCCTATGCTTCCTGGCTGATGTTTTGGTCACTTTTGAATGCTGGCGGTGCTCTCACTCTAGTGGTAGCATGAGACGGAGTCTACAACCCACACAAGTGGCTCAGGTAGTGCAGTTCATCCAGGATGGCACATCAATGCGAGCTGTGGCAAAAAGGTTTGCTGTGTCTGTCAGCGTAGTGTCCAGAGCATGGAGGCGCTACCAGGAGACAGGCCAGTACATCAGGAGACGTGGAGGAGGCCGTAGGAGGGCAACAACCCAGCAGCAGGACCGCTACCTCCGCCTTTGTGCAAGGAGGTGCACTGCCAGAGCCCTGCAAAATGACCTCCAGCAGGCCACAAATGTGCATGTGTCAGCATATGGTCTCACAAGGGGTCTGAGGATCTCATCTCGGTACCTATTGGCAGTCAGGCTACCTCTGGCGAGCACATGGAGGGCTGTGCGGCCCCACAAAGAAATGCCACCCCACACCATGACTGACCCATCGCCAAACCGGTCATGCTGGAGGATGTTGCAGGCAGCAGAACGTTCTCCACGGCGTCTCCAGACTCTGTCACGTCTGTCACATGTGCTCATGTGCTCAGTGTGAACCTGCTTTCATCTGTGAAGAGCACAGGGCGCCAGTGGCGAATTTGCCAATCTTGGTGTTCTCTGGCAAATGCCAAACGTCCTGCACGGTGTTGGGCTGTAAGCACAACCCCCACCTGTGGACGTCGGGCCCTCATACCACCCTCATGGAGTCTGTTTCTGACCGTTTGAGCAGACACATGCACATTTGTGGCCTGCTGGAGGTCATTTTGCAGGGCGCTGGCAGTGCACCTCCTTGCACAAAGGCGGAGGTAGCGGTCCTGCTGCTGGGTTGCTGCCCTCCTACGGCCTCCTCCACGTCTCCTGATGTACTGGCCTGTCTCCTGGTAGCGCCTCCATGCTCTGGACACTACGCTGACAGACACAGCAAACCTTTTTGCCACAGCTCGCATTGATGTGCCATCCTGGATGAACTGCACTACCTGAGCCACTTGTGTGGGTTGTAGACTCTGTCTCATGCTACCACTAGAGTGAGAGCACTGCCAGCATTCAAAAGTGACCAAAACATCAGCCAGGAAGCATAGGAACAGAATCACTCCTTTTTGGGGGGTGTCTTGCTAATTGCCTATAATTTCCACCTTTTGTCTATTCCATTTGCATAACAGCATGTGAAATTTATTGTCAATCAGTGTTGCTTCCTAAGTGGACAGTTTGATTTCACAGAAGTGTGATTGACTTGGAGTTACATTGTGTTGTTTAAGTGTTCCCTTTATTTTTTTGAGCAGTGTATTTCAGATGGAATGTTCCTCTAGTCTAGTACTATACGTTTATATTTCAGATGGAATGTTCCTCTAGTCTAGTACTATACATTTATATTTCAGATTGAATGTTCCTCTAATCTAGTACTATACGTTTATATTTCAGATAGAATGTCCCTCTAGTCTAGTACTATACGTTTATATTTCAGATAGAATGTCCCTCTAGTCTAGTACTATACGTTTATATTTCAGATGGAATGTTCCTCTAGTCTAGTACTATACGTTTATATTTCAGATGGAATGTTCCTCTAGTCTAGTACTATACGTTTATATTTCAGATTGAATGTCCCTCTAGTCTAGTACTATACGTTTATATTTCAGATTGAATGTTCCTCTAGTCTAGTACTATACGTTTATATTTCAGATGGAATGTTCCTCTAGTCTAGTACTATACGTTTATATTTCAGATAGAATGTTCCTCTAGTCTAGTACTATACGCTTATATTTCCAACACAATCTCACATTTAATTCGTGCAATGTACAAAAAGTATTTCAGCAGATTTTGTGCGTTTTTGTGTGGCTTAATTTTGTTTTTATTTATTTTAATTTTATGAAATACATATTCATTATCTTTAACTGGTTAAATGTTTGTAGTTTGCATGTTTCAGTAATGATTAAAATGGTTGTACATCTCTGCTTGATTTAGCATTTTGTATAATTTGCATTATTACACATCAACACACTACTGTAAATAAAGCTACAGTACCTGTTATAAAATGGAAATTGCTCTCCGTAAATAAATGGTGAGAAATGCTCAGTCTGAAGCCATTCGGCTATGGGGTTCACAGCCCTATAATAATGATACAAGTTATATCAGCTTAAAAAGGGTTTATTTACAACCTATGGGGTATAAGATGTTAGGAATGGTGGTATAGGAGAGTCTGACATGAATGAAATACCCTAACCCTAAGCTATGTTCAATGTCAGCAGAAATTTCCAGTGAGAAATGTTAAGTCTGAAGCCATTCGGCTCTGGGTTTCACAGCCCTGTAATAACGATACAAGTTGTATCACCTTAAAAAAGGGTTTGTTTACAACCTCTGGGGTATAACATGTTGGGAAAAGTGGTATAGGAGAGTCTGACATAAAACCTAACTTGAGTTCAGTCTTCGCCAATGAGAAGCAAGAGCTTCATCCTTCATGACTGGGAAAGGCCTTGATTCTAGGCTGTAGAAAATCCTCCCTCCATCTCATGAGATCAGAACAGGAAAGCCTTGATTCTAGGCTGTAGAAAATCCTCCCTCCATCTCATGAGATCAGAACAGGAAAGCCTTGATTCTAGGCTGTAGAAAATCCTCCATCCATCTCATGAGATCAGAACAGGAAAGGCCTTGATTCTAGGCTGTAGAAAATCCTCCCTCCATCTCATGAGATCAGAACAGGAAAGCCTTGATTCTAGGCTGTAGAAAATCCTCCCTCCATCTCATGAGATCAGAACAGGAAAGGCCTTGATTCTAGGCTGTAGAAAATCCTCCCTCCATCTCATGAGATCAGAACAGGAAAGCCTTGATTCTAGGCTGTAGAAAATCCTCCATCCATCTCATGAGATCAGAACAGGAAAGGCCTTGATTCTAGGCTGTAGAAAATCCTCCCTCCATCTCATGAGATCAGAACAGGAAAGCCTTGATTCTAGGCTGTAGAAAATCCTCCCTCCATCTCATGAGATCAGAACAGGAAAGGCCTTGATTCTAGGCTGTAGAAAATCCTCCCTCCATCTCATGAGATCAGAACAGGAAAGCCTTGATTCTAGGCTGTAGAAAATCCTCCCTCCATCTCATGAGATCAGAACAGGAAAGGCCTTGATTCTAGGCTGTAGAAAATCCTCCCTCCATCTCATGAGATCAGAACAGGAAAGCCTTGATTCTAGGCTGTAGAAAATCCTCCATCCATCTCATGAGATCAAAACAGGAAAGCCTTGATTCTAGGCTGTAGAAAATCCTCCCTCCATCTCATGAGATCAGAACGGGAAAGGCCTTGATCCTAGGCTGTAGAAAATCCTCCCTCCATCTCATGAGATCAGAACAGGAAAGCCTTGATTCTAGGCTGTAGAAAATCCTCCCCCCATCTCATGAGATCAGAACAGGAAAGGCCTTGATTCTAGGCTGTAGAAAATCCTCCCTCCATCTCATGAGATCAGAACAGGAAAGCCTTGATCCTAGGCTGTAGAAAATCCTCCCTCCATCTCATGAGATCAGAACAGGAAAGGCCTTGATCCTAGGCTGTAGAAAATCCTCCCTCCATCTCATGAGATCAGAACAGGAAAGGCCTTGATTCTAGGCTGTAGAAAATCCTCCCTCCATCTCGTTAGATCAGAACAGGATGGATCAACAGTGATTCGTATGACTGGTTTGCATCCTAAAACAAGGATAGTTGTGTTTTGCTGCATAACACACATTATTTGTCTACCCATATGATGTGGATCATTATCAGATTATTAAACGTATAAGCTTCCGTAACAACAAAACACCATGGTTTTAATAACACTTTAAACAGATTGTTTGTAAATGTGTAGAATGTTTGTTTTGGGTCCACACTGATAAGTTAACTTATGTAAATTAGACAGTCAGAGGATTTTATTCTGAATAACTGGTCAGGGCATAACACTTTCCATTCAGCTTTAGGCAACTTTGATGTAAGGCTTGATCACACCTGTAGTGACTACATCTATCCGTCACGCCTAGTGTTGCTTATCCATTGTTCACTAGATATATCAATGTAATTACACCCAACACAATGTTGAAAAACAGACTGCTTCCCACCACTAAGTCACGTAACTAGACGTGAGGTGGATGTTATCCCAACGCTGCCACCAATGTGATACTTTTTGTACATATTTGCACCAATTGAGTGTGAGTTATATCTGATTGACTTGATCCTTCCAACCTCCATAATTCCCTCAGAAGCTTTTCTGTTTCTACAGAAGCTGTAGCTATAAAAGAGAAACTGCATTCCATGAATACAGTTAGTGAATAAGCCCATCCTACTGCCTCACCAATGCCTTAATGCGTACAGATCTACAACAAGCAAACAGATAAATAGTTCTCTATATATCTCAATTTGTATTCAGAATAATTTTGAAGGATGACCAAACACATGTAGGCCTACAGTATCATCATTATGTAATTATTTTTCAAGCTGTGTCTTACTGATGGACAATAAATGACACATTTTTATCTGCAGCATCTGTGCAATTCCCAATTGGATATCCTTTGTGATGAGACCTCACTGTGATATGATAGGAGTGTAGTTTAACCAAAATGCACTAATACCTCTTTACCTTATGTGTGCCAGTTCTAAGATCCATAAATAGTCAAACAAATACCACTTCAAAAGCTCTCAAGTCCGCCAGCAGAATCTGTCAAATTCAAATGAGAAAGAGCCAGTTGTGGGCAGCAATACAACTAGCTCTCACATATCTGCATAGATCCTATCAGATCCCACCTCAAAAGAAGTAAGCCTGCCTGCTTTTCTTCCATAGGATTCTTACTTAGAACTTTCTATGAGGTACAGTCTGCTTTAGCAGCGTACCCAAAACAAGCTTCACACCTCCCTCTCTCCTCCTACCTCCTTTTTGTCTCATGAGCGACACAAACAGCTCCCAGACTGTTGCCTCTCACAGACCGATGTGTTGCCGGGACAACGGGAGGAGAGCCTTGGGGAGTTTGATGCAGCAGAAGGGAGGGAGATTTTGGAGAGAGTATGTGTGTGTGGTACTGTATAAGGACATGGAGTGGTGTGTGTGTGTCATGGAGGAGGCTTGTTTTACAGAGGCTCCTAGTGGGCCCTGTGGCTGGAATGAAACGGAGTCGAGCGGAGAGGGTGCTGAGTGGGCTATTTAGGATGAAGCCATTCTCTCTCACACAGTATCACTTAGAGCAGCGGTTCCCAAACTTTTTATAGTCCCGTACCCCTTCAAACATTCAACCTCCAGCTGCGTACCCCCTTTAGCACCAGGTGTCAGGACCCGGTGTGAGAAACAGTCACTAATAATCGGCAGAACCCAGAAGATGAGGCAGACACAGCAGTACTAGAGACGGTGGTTTAATCAAAGGAAAGATCTTCCGGCAAAAATATAAATCCACAACGTCAAAAGAAAAGCCAAGAGACAAAAATAGATATCTTCCAAAATACAAAGAAAATCCACAAAGTGGTAAGAACAGCAAGGGAAAAAACAAACCTCAAAAGACTAATCCAAAATAAACAAGAACAAAACCAGAGAACCTCTGGAAAATCCAACAAGAGAAAAAGTTAACAGCATGGCTGGGTGCTAACGTACAAACACTGAGCAAAGAACTGAGGAACACACAGGGTTTAAATACCAACAAGGGAACGACACACAGGTGCAAACAATAATAAGAGCAAGGAAAAAACAAAAGGTTCAAAAAAGGTGCAATGGGGACATCTAGTGACCAAAACCAGAACAGTCCTGGCCAAAACCTGACACCAGGGTCAACGCACCCTCAAATTATATATTTTTTGCCATCATTGTAAGCCTGCCACACACACACTATTAAACATAAGAATGAGTATGAGTTTTTGTCACAACCCGGCTCGTGGGAAGTGACAAAGATCTCTCATAGGACCAGGGCACAAATAACAATATAATAATAATCAATAATTTGCCTCTTTATTTAGCTAACCTCATTTGTTCATCAAAAATTGTGAATAACTCACCACAAGTTAATGAGAAGGGTGTGCTTGAAAGGATGCACATAACTCTGCAATGTTGGGTTGTAATGGAGAGAGTATCAGTCATAAATCATTTTCAACACACAGACTGTGCCTGTATTTAGTTTTCATGCTAGTGAGGGCCGAGAATCCACTCTCACATAGGTACGTGGTTGCAAAGGGCATCAGCTCGATTTGCCAAGGCAAGAATCTCTGAGCGCAGCTCTATCCAGAGATCTGGCAGTGGCTTCTGATTAAATAAAATTTTCACAGAACCGCTTGTTGCAATTTTGATGAGGCTCTCTTGTTCAGATATCGGTAAGTGGACTGGAGGCAGGGCATAAATGGGATAACGAATCCAGTTGTTTGTGTCGTCCGTTTCGGGAAAGTACCTGTGTAATTGCGTAGCCAGCTCACTCAGGTGTAACGTTCGTCGTCTGAAGATGAGGAATCATCGGACCAAAGCGCAGCGTGGTAAGTGTTCATTTTAATTTATTAAAACAGAACACTAAACAAAATAACAAAGAGAATGAACGAAACGAAACACTCCTGTCTGGTACAGACACAAAGACAGAAAACAACTACCCACAAAACACAGGTGGGAAAAGGATACCTAAGTATGGTTCTCAATCAGAGACAACGATAGACAGCTGCCTCTGATTGAGAACCACACCCGGCCAAACACACAGAAATAGAAAACATAGAACACAAAACATAGAATGCCCACCCCAACTCACGCCCTGACCAAACCAAAATAGAGACATAAAAAGGATCTCTAAGGTCATGACATCAGGTGACATCAGGTGCTTCGCTATATCACATTTATTTTATTTTAACATTTTTATTTAACCTTTATTTAACCAGGAAGGGCTCATTGAGATTTGAAATATATTTTTCAAGAGCGTCCTGGCCAAGATAGGCAGCACCAAGTCATTACACAAATACAGACAGACAACATGAAAAACTACAAGTAATCTAGTAAAAACCATAGAAATCACAAGAGTATAACAAAATCATAAAACAGCAAATTAAAAACATTGACAGGTCAGGGAATCAGTCTCAAAATCCTTCATCAGTGATTTAAAAACACCAATCGGGACAAGTTCTTCCAGCTTACAAGTATTTTGTAAGGCGTTCCTAGCCGATGGCGCAGAGTACATAAAAGCCATTTTACCAAATTCAGTTCGGACATTTGGAACAGTTAGCAGGAAAAAGTCCTGCGAACGAAGAGAATACCCACCACATTTCAGAACAATAAAAATGCCCAAATAAAATGGTAATAAACTCAAAATGGCTTTGTAAATAAAAGTATACCAGTGACTGAGCCTACGAGTGACTAGAGAAGGCCAGCCAACCCTGGTATATAAAGTGCAGTGGTGCGTAAGTTCATTTGCACATAAAAAAATCATACAATGATGGAAAGACCTGTGTGTTGTCCTTGTTAATGCAGACAGAAAAGAGCTCCAACTTCTCAATTTTGTCCCGCACATTGAATATAGTTGCGGAGAGTCCCTGTAATCCTAGATTCAGATCATTCAGGTGAGATAAAACATCAGCCAGATAGGCTAGTCGTGTGGGAAACTAGTCATCATGCAAGCGGTCAGACAAGTGAAAATTATGGTCAGTAAAGAAAACTTTAAGCTTGTCTCTCAATAAAAAAAAACATGTCAATACTTTGCCCCTTGATAACCAGCGCACTACTGTATGTTGTAAAAGCGTTACATGGTCGCTACCCATATCATTGCAAAATGCAGAAAATACACGAGAGTTCAGGGGCCTTGCTTTAACAAAGTTAACAATTTTCACTGTTGTGTCCAAAGCCTCTCAGTTGATGCTGCAGTGTACCCAAGTGGCGTCGGGACAAACTGCTTGCACGCGTGTTACCACTCCACTATGTCTCCCTGTCATGGCTTTTGCTCCATCAGTACAGATACCAACACATCTTGACCACCAACATCCATATGATGTCACAAAGATGTCCAGTACTTTAAAAATATCCTCTCATGTTGTCCTGGTTTCCAGAAGAGGATGTCTTCCTTAATTGACCCCCCATAAATGTAACGGACATATACCAGAAGCTGTGCCAGGCTCGCCACGTCTGTTGACTCATCCAGCTGTAACGCATAGAATTCACTGGCTTGTATGCAAAACAGTAATTGTTTCAAAACATCTCCTGCCATGTCACTGATGCGTCGTGAAACAGTGTTGTTTGATGAAGGCATTGTCCGTATAGTTTTTTTGGCCTTGTCCCCCAGCATTATCACAGCCATATCTGCGGCAGCAGGAAGAATTAAGTCCTCCACAATAGTATGGGGCTTGCACTCCTACTCTGAGCCGCTTTGTGGATACGTTGCCAGGACTGGTAAGGTTTGTCAATGAGTGAACACACTAATTGGGTTTTTGACCAATCTTTTGACCTTGGTTGGCCCAGTGAGTGACTCATTACCTGAGTACCCTCAGACCCTCACTCTCCCAAATGAACGTGTCAGAGTATATTTTCATCAATTACAGATGATGCACTACTGTACTACAACTATGACACTGGTTCATATTTCAAATGTTCCACAGACCTCACCCTTACTATTCCTTTCTAATGGCTGAACCTCATAAGGAGAGGAGTCTGAATATGTCAGACCTGGGTTAAAATACTAATTGAAATCATTTAAAATACTTAATCATGGCTTGATTGAGCTTCCCTGGCTTCATGGAAACAATAGAATTGGCCTCCATGCAGGCTAAAGCAAAAGCTCAAAGTATTTGGAAGACCTTCCCATAGACCTCTATTCACTGTGATGTATTGCATGGCCGAACCAACTGAACAGAGTTAAGTGTTCAGGACACTGTAGTAATTACATCACCATGCCAGTTGAGTGAGGTCCATTTGAAAATGTAGTTATTGGGGATACATGTACACTGGATAGGTGCAGTGAAGTGTGTTGTTTTACAGAGCAAAAATGTGGGTTAAATGCCTTGCTCAATGGTACAGACAGATGTTTCACCTTCTCAGCTCGGATAATATAACCAGTGACCTTTCGGACACTGGCCCAATGCTCTAACTGCTAAGCTACCTGCAGCCCTTGATGTTGTGGAAATGCAACAGTGACACTCCATGGTTTTGGGGTGTACTTTCAGTTTTCTGCCAATTCAGTTCTCTCTCCTTTACATAAATGGCATATCCTTGAACAATGCTCTACATACCAGTGGTGGATGGTGGGCAGAGATATAGAAGGGAGGGCTTATGGTAATGGCTGGCATAGAATTAATGGAACGGTATCAAACACATCAAACACATGGAAACGATGTGTTCGATACGGTTCCATTCATTCCAGCCATTACAACGAGCATGTCCTCCTATATATCCGCCCACCAGCCACCACTGAGACATATACATTGCAGATAGAAGAAGTTCACATTCTTATGGATGGGATTTGAGGAGATGTCCTTGGCTTGCTCTGGTAAAGTTTGTGGAATCTACGGCACGCCTGCTGAGGTGCATGAAGGTGGTGTAAGAGTGAAAAGAAGGAAGCACACTCTGGGTCGATAAAAATGTCAGATGAGTCTTCTACTTTGTGACTTGAACTCCCAGATCTGACAATTGTCCCACCAGAGAAAGTGTAATATAATGTACATTATAAGATAGCCACTAGATGGCAGTGTACACTTTGCTAAATGATTTACCACCAAGCAGTAAATAACAACTGGTCTAATATAGAGCGTTTCATATTGAATACTTAAAAATCCATTTGAAGGTCCCAAGATGAGAGAGGTGTTGGTTGATTTTGAACTGTGTTTGACCTGAAACGACCCTCCAGATTACAATAAAATGTTAGTCAGACAGCTAATTAAGCTGACAGGCTTAATCAGGCCAACCAGAAAAATAGCCCTTCTGGCCTGTCTATTTTATGCATTTATTGCTGGAATATATTATTTACAGATTAGGATCTGAATCAACTTAATTTGACCTTCATCACGGTCCTTCATGGAATGAGCACAAATTGTTGGTCTTTGTATGTAGGCCTACCACTGTCGTATCATGGATCTCACAGTGATACCATAGTTGTCAACACATTGTAATACATTTTTTAAAAGAATGTTTAATTCTAATCAATGAATTGAATGAACATTTGTATTTATTTAGGAACACATGAATAAGCAAACTTGTACAATTCAATTACATTTTAATTCAGGAATGGTTGAAACATAAGTCTGTACAATAATCACTTTTCTTCAGTCGCTTGAGATTTCGGATCGTATCAGGGAAACGGGACCCCTCTAGTTCCGGCTGGGGGTTCCTGGGTGAAAAAGAAGTGTCAATTGTTTTCAATGGGAAAAAGAGAAGGAGAAAGAGAGGGAAGGGTAGAAAGAGAAAGAGAGAAGGAAAAAGAGAAGGGAGGCGAAAGAAAAGTTCCCTGGCAGGCTTCCAATAGCCACAGGTGTCATGGTGGTTGGCAGCCTGGCACACTGCTGTCCATCCGGGCCTGGTCCGGTATGAACAGGACCCCTAGAGGAAAAGACAACAAACCAATCCCTATAAAGTCAAATATGCTGAGAGGGAAGGGAGAATTGTGTGCAACTGTGCATAGCATATGCAGACAGGCCCAGAAGTTAAACAATGAATGAATAATTTTCTTTGGCAATATGTAGCTGTCATTTGTTTCAAATAGGGAGATTATGGTCCACATCTGTTATCTATTATTGAAATTATAATTATGTTATTACACTGTGACACACGATTCTCTGTTTTGTGAATTATTTAACTTATTTAACTTTAACTTATTTACAAAAATCATAACTGACTTCATTGAATATCTTCAGCATTTGCGTCACATATTGCAAAATTCCAGTATCACATTTCTTATTTTATCAGTGCTAGTCCCTGCACTAAACTAATAACTTCAGCCCATAACTTATTCCACAGCCTGTCATTTCAGATTCAAACCTTAAACCTGTTTTAAGTTATGAAACCATAAACCATGTGTTGGTATTGATCCAACATAAGAAACATTCTCTTGACACTGTGAACTGAGACGGCACTTAAATATTTCACACAGATCACTTTTGCTAATAGCCGGCTGACATATCATGAATTTTATCTATTGGAATGTAATTCCTTCCATATTTTCAGCGTTTAGGGTTTCAGTGATCTAACTTCGGTCTTCCTCAATAGCTATAGATGTGAACTGGGATGTGGCCACAAATGTTCTCA
Source organism: Salvelinus namaycush (assembly GCF_016432855.1). Taxonomy (NCBI): domain Eukaryota; kingdom Metazoa; phylum Chordata; class Actinopteri; order Salmoniformes; family Salmonidae; genus Salvelinus; species Salvelinus namaycush. The sequence goes on along the minus strand of NC_052333.1, from coordinate 9,261,713 downwards.
AGTCAAATTCATATTATAATTCCTCTTCTTTTACAGTGAGTCAGATTTCCAATGTATTTATTTGACAAATAAACTTAAACTTAAACTGACTGAGAGCTCTGCATAAAATAAATCAGTAAACATGTAAACACTTTTCCACTTGTTCTCATGCCATACCTTTGTTATTAGCATTGCAATGCCTATGGAGTCTGTGTACACAGAGTATTCTATAGTTTACTGTTGATATCCGCCACACATGGGCCTCCCTCGGCAACAAACCCGGTGGGGTTGAAGTCCAGTTATATCCGCCACACCTGGGCTGCCCTCGGCAACAAACCCGGTGGGGTTGAAGTCCAGTTATATCCGCCAGAACTGGGCTGTCCTCTAAGAGTTTAGACTGAGACTCATGAAAATCTCATTGAACAATGCATGCTATCTAACCTGTAAACCACACCTCATCCATGGATAGAATATATCTAATCTTAAAGAGGCAGGGATTAACAGGTAAAGTGTCACGTAAGGTCAAACACACATGCACGCTCGCAAGCACATGCACACACACGCACATACAAAATATAAGATGCATTACTTTGTTATTATTTTATTATTTGTGACATTGGAAAAAGTGTTACAAGTGAAACACCCTTGTTCATTTTGGAACATTGTATAAAATTCTGTGCTGTCTTTAATATAATATTTTCACAATGCTTTGGTCACGTGGTTTATTCAGATCAAATCGCCACATTTACAAACTTCCTAGTGAGTGATCAACAAAGTACATTTACTTGCTCAGTCAGCAAACCAGCATTTCGTGAACAACAAGAGGTTTTAAGGTCAGAAATATTTCCAGCACAAGTACGCATACATGTAGTCTCATTTATTACAATGCTTCAAGAATTCCTTTGAAATCGAGTGAAAACAAGAGCTGGCAAGATAAATTCCGGAACGGAAAAGTGACAGCCCGAGCTAGCCAGCGCTCGAGACCATCATCAACGTGAAGAGGATGTGGTTGTGTTGAAAGCTGCAGTCTGAGATCGAGCTAGACAGATGCAAGCCAGAGGTTGAGTCGGAGACAAAACGCCGAGCAGCTTCCAGGAACACGGAATGTAGTGGACTAGGTAATAAAGTAAGAATGAAGTTAATTTGTACACGTGGCTAATCAGGTGTAATCTGATTAGCAAACGAATACATAGATCAGCTCTGGTCGCCCTGGGATAGAGTTAGCTAACTATCAAGTAGGTTAGCTAGCTATAGTAGCTAGGTAGGATTGCTTGGTCTTTTGCTACTGGAACTTTGTGTTTAGTAAATTTACGTTGGATGTAAGTGTCTTGTTCCTGAAGGTTTCGAACCATGGTCATCCAGCTCCCGGTCAGTAACAAGCTAACCGTAGCTAGCTAGCTAACTAGTTGGTAATCTAATCAAAGAGCCTCCATATCTGAGATTTAGTAACCAGCTAATTTAGTTGTCTATCTTGACACCTGAGTTAGGCGAACCTAATAATAGCTAACCCATGTCAGTCCATGCAAATAACTTTTATACTACTGTTATTTTGTAACAAACAGTTGGTAACAACAACGTGCATTGGTTTTAGCTAGAGTTTATATTCCCTGATTTAACATGGTTATATGTTCATTCTAAAGGTGCAATGCTTTTAAACCCTTCGCAGTCCGAGTTGAGTTATTATAGCTCACACTCACAGTAAGCCTCATCTTCTTTAAACTGAAGGTGACCTCTAGACTCTGCAGTTTCACCATTCTCAGCATATTTGCATTACTGTGATACGTGTTTCTGTATTGTCTATAATTAAAGCCTGTCAAGTTTCATGAACTAGATATGATTTATTTGCACTCTGTTGGAACAAAATGTAGGCCTTATGCTGAAGATGTAGAAATGTAGCTGGACCTTTAGCCATCTACTGACACACCCACTTCGGCTCACTTCTGCTCGCTCCGCTGCATCCAGACCACAACCTAAACATCAGGGAAAACAAGCACTTTGCCAAAGTTTTCCCCAAAGTCTTTGAAACTAAATCTGTCAACATACAAGGAGACATCGGCTATTTTCATTTGACAGTTTGGGCTAACATCAGACAAGATGCATCAAGTCCATTAAAGAGAAAGTAAAGCTGAACGACAAGCTTTCACTGTAGGCTTTAGACAATTTTCGTCAGTGTAACGGAGGTATGTGGAAGACATGTTAGCCTAACTTCATTTATCAACCTCCTGATCCAGTTTCATATGGTCGGCCGCTCGGACTTACTATAGTGTTTACGCTTAGTGTAATCACTGAAGAGTTGTTATTGTCGTCGAGAGAGCTTTTTCTGTGCCAAATGTTTACAGGGAGTATAGGCCTGTTGGCTCTTGTAGTTCGAGCTGGCCAGCTGGTTCCTGTCTGGTGTACCGTCCAGTGAAATGCCAGGGGAAATTTCCCGTAGGTACAGATCAAGGATCAGCATCCTCATTTCCAACCTTAACCATTAGTGATGGAAATGCAAAACTGACCCAAGATCAGCGTCTGCTAGAGAAACTTCAAACTACACTATTCAGTGAGACAGATGACATCATAGTAGAATACAGAATGTACTAGCACCTATTTTGAGTTTTTTCAGTGCTGAATGTTTAACAGCGAGTAACCGCTCACATATTGGCCCTCATATTTCATGTTGGCCCGCTGTTCATCTGCGGTGTACCATTCAGCGACACAGATAAAATGTACTCACACAAATGTTCTGAGTTACAGTGAGTGTTGTCAGTGCAACTTGTTTGACTGCTCTCTGAGATGGATGTCACAGTGAAAGCAGCAGCCCTGTTCTGTGTTTGTACTTTAATACGACTGTTGTTGATTGACTCTAGCTCTTTGTCAGTGTCAGGGGTGTTTTTCTTCCTCTTCGGTTGCAGATGAACACATTGGCGACGCTCCCATGTCCATACTAACGTAACCACTTTTAGAATGCCTGCCAAATACATTCCAGTGACAATGTGTTTCCCCTAGGATTTTTTTCAGCAGTGGTGGCAAGGGTAAGGGGGGGAGAGAGCATTGCTACTAGTGTTAGGGCAATGACGTGCTGGCTGTTCCCATAGACTTCCAGTCATTTAGCCAATGACTATCCATTTAAAAGCTTGTCTCTACATACATACATACATACATACATACAGTACCAGTCAAGTTTGGACACACCTATTCATTCAAGGATTTTTCTTTATTTTTACTATTTTCTACATTGTAGAATAATAGTGAAGACATCAACACTATGAAATAACACATGGGATCATGTAACCAAAAAAGTAACCAAAAAAGTGTTAAATAGATCCAAATATATTGTATATTTCAGTTTCTTCAAAGTATAACCCTTTGCCTTGATGACAGCTTTGCACACTATTGGCATTCTCTCAACCAGCTTCGTGAGGAATGCTTTTCCAACAGTCTTAAAGGAGTTCCCACATATGCTGAGCACTTGTTGGCTGCTTTTCCTTCACTCTGCGGTCAAACTCATCAGATTTCCACCGGTCTAATGCCCATTGCTCATGTTTCCTGGCCCAAGCAAGTCTCTTCTTCTTATTGGTGTCCTTTAGTAGTGGTTTCTTTTCAGCAATTCGACCATGAAGGCCTGATTCACGCAGTCTCCTCTGAACAGTTGATGTGTCTGTTACTTGAACTCAGAAGCATTTATTTGCCAGTAGAAAGGTGCAGCAAGCTCATTGATGGCTACAATAATCAGTTGTCTGCAGTTATCTTAAGGTGTGGAGACAAAGTTGTTTTTCAGTTTCAACTTATTTTAGAAGAAATAAGGATTTTTTAAAGAAAAGTGCAAGGGTGACAAAATATTTGTCTGCAACAGTATACAGCCGTGACATGTACACAGTGCTGTGAAAAAGTATTTGCCCCCTTTCTGATATTCTCTACTTTTGCATATTTTTGATACTGAA